>NC_030684.2:103621428-103903928 GCF_000004195.4 Xenopus tropicalis
CATAAACTTTCGGTGGAGTGAGCGAAGTGACTGAATAAAAAAGTCACTGGCGAACATGAGGAAAATGCTTGCTGAGATGCTTTACTATAGTAGGATGTTACCGTTTCCATGGCAACACTCCCTGTAGTATTGTAGCCTTTCCTAGGCCTTCCTACGTAACATGTTGTTCCACTGCCTTATTTAGGGCCAATGCAATCACCTCTAAATGTTAAAATTGTACATTTGTTTTCCTAACCAGGTTTTAAAGGGGAACTTCATCCAAAAACAAAACTGTTTTTGTACCATGAAAGAAAACAGAGTATTATTATATTCTAAGAAACTTTGCAGTATGCATTTACTTAATCAATGTTTTTAAACTTATTTGTAAATGTAATGTTTGGGTTATTATATTTATCTACTTTTTGCTCTCTTTTATATCATAAGCTCATATGAGATGGGTCCTCCTACCCTATTTTTAACCTGTAAATTTGAATTACTGCATATTGGAAATGTGCTTAGAATTACATGTACTTTCATCATGCTTAAACCAATTTCAGGGGTGGAGCTTTCGTTCTCATATTATGAGTTCTTGTTTGTTGTGTAGCTATATATAAAATCTATATATAATAATTAGGAACACTCTTGGTCAGGGAGATATCCCTGATTTTGGATCTTTGGCACTTTAAATGGCCCTTTTTCTAAACAGTAATGACTTGGTCATTAAACAGTTTAGAGTTTCTAGTCTTACTCTCTTAAACACAACTACATTTTCAGAATGACCAACACCAGCCCTAAGTGGGTATTAAGTACGGGGTTCCACAGTGATATGCACTGGGGCAATACGAAGAATGTATTGCATATGTACCAGTACAGTCTACGTACCCCCCAGCTCCACAGCAAGTGATTTAAATCACAATAGATATGCCCTGTCTGCTATGAATAAGGAGATAATAGAGCAAAGTTGTCCTTCTTTAAGATGTGAATGATTTGAGATTATGGATTATTGTGAATAATTTGATCTGAATAATGTGAAAGTTGGTGTTATTTGTTAAGTAGGGTCAGTTCTGGCTACAGAGCAGCATTCTTTACATCACTGTCACAAAAATAAGGCTAGATGTGGCCATTTCCTTAGTCCATGCGGACAGCATGACAGTAAACTGAAAACTAGAAATGACAGCTATGTCACTGCAAATAAATATTTTTTTATTTTGTTTGTTGTTTTTGTTCATTTAAAATTCATGATGATTATTATTATATATATGTGACCTGACAGAGGCAATTCTTAGTACTGTCTATGGCAGGGTATTTTCTGGCATTTAGTAGCTGTGACAAGTAGCTGCTACTAAGTAGCTCCATGTGTCTGGCACATGGGGAGATTAGTTGGCAGCTATAAATCTTCACTATTGTGGGCAACTAATCTCCCCGAAATGCCATCCCACCGCCAAGAATGTAAATCGCCTGTGGGATGGCATACACGTTGCTTTACTTTCCAAAAGTCGCCCAAAGTTGCCTCTTGGTGTACCACTGCCCTAGCGCACAGTCCCAATTGCACACACTAGCTGATGAAACAAATTAATGGCATTATTAAAAGTATATCTTGTATACTGAAAGAATCAGCACCTCTAGGAGCTGTACTCACTCTAACGTCAAATGTCAGTCCCGGAAAATGTCTTGTGTTATTAAAACTGACCAACTGCATAAAGGCATTTATTTATCTGACCAGAGTGGAAATTGCAATGTATTCTCTTACTCAGGAGGTTCCTTTTAACACAGTGCTGCCCATTTGAGAAATCATAAATTGCCAAGTACATTTTAAAACCAAGAGATTTAGGTTCTTATTTATATAAAGGATCTTTTTGTAGAAGGTTAAATCTTGGCACCCACGCTACCAGAATTCCCCTGTGAAATAAGCCTCTTCTCCAGGTATGAAATAGCTTGTGTTTTTCCCTTTCCCCCAGCTCGTCATTTGTGACTTGTTTGGCTAAGAATGATGATGTCCTCTGAGAATTCTGCCTTTGCTTTGGGCCCTTGAGGATATGAGAGTGTGGAGTTTGATTTCTTGGCAGCTCTAACAATCATTGTTTATAAGCTAAACATGTCAAAGGTGACTTTGCATTGTACTCATTTGTCTGGGCAAAAGCAGTTTTTCTATTTGTAGGAAAAATACATAATATTCCTACGTATTTGTACAACATAATTACATTGAAATAGGCAGAGTTACAGATTTAATAGCCAAGGGTTAATAGCCAATATCCTATATTTCTTTTAATATTTAGTTGTTTTATAAAGTGACTTTGCTCCAGGAAAGTGACATAGCTAAACAGGGCAAACAGGGACATTGAAGCTAGTTCATGCAAGGTATGTTATCGTTGTACGGATATTCCCCTGTTTAAAAGACTTTTGGTAACAAAACAGTCACAACAGAGGATGAAGGGAGGTTGTGTACTGGTAATCTAATCATCTACCTTGCAAGGACAAAAATTAGAGTAATTGCAGTCTCCCCGTTTGCCCTGTTTAGCTCAAGAAATAACAAAAACCATAGATTTGTCCTCAGTACCAACACTAGGCAAAAGTATTTTCAGAACAAGCCCTATTCAACAAGGAAATACCATCTACATACCCTATAATGCCAACTCCTGATTTTTTTGTTATGGGTTAGTGTATTTGCAACTATATTAGTAAATAAGCCTTAGAGCAATACCAATACATCCAGCCTCAATCATGGGCAATCTGATAAGCAATAAGCTGATGTGGCCCATTCCATTTCCAGGTAGGCAAATGTTGCCTATGAAAATCTTGGGAACTTCTTTTCTGAATAATCCATAGCTATTCACTTATGATGATGCAAAATCCTAATGCTGCATAATATATGGGTAGGTCAGATTCCTGCCCAGTGCATTATTCAGAATTAGGGATGAGCTAATTTTTGCCTGATACAGTTTTGTGGTGAAATTCATATTTTCTGCAGTTGGAAATCTGTGCTAGAATTTTGTTTCGCTTAGATGGAAAAAATAGTTTTTTAAAGCTAGGGAAAAAATGCTTGGAAAACACTAGTGGCAGTAGTAGAGTTTTGCCATGCATTTTACTAGAAAAAAAAATGCTTAGAAGCTTAGAAGAGACTTATACAAGGAGAGATGCATATACTGGGGTCCATTCAGTTGCCTGAGGTTATGAAAGGAAATGCAGCCAAAACCACTATCCTCAGTTTCCTAAAAATTAGCCATTTTGTTATTGTGGACAAAACAACTGACCCGATTGAGGTCTCCATAGATAACAGAATCTTTATTGCAGAGTGTTGGGGGCTCATGTAGCTGGTACAGATAAAACAAAACAAATAAAGGTGTCCCAAATTGAGTTAGTGCTTAGTAATTTCTAGTCCCATAAAATGTGAGGAAAGGCCATGCATAGATATCTGAGGTTACAAATAATGAAAATATTTTTTTCTTTTTTCTTTAAGAATTCTGCCATTTTGTACGTGTTTTGCTATCGCCTGACATGAAGGGAATGCGGCACGTTCAGATATATTTGGTGCTTTGCACCGTTCTACTAGCATCACCAGTAATCACTGGTTTCTCTCTACATAAACTGAAGATACGGGAGACAGATGAAGTACTGGAAACTACAGAACATTTTGATGGCTTACATGCAGATAATAATCAGAGCTTCCCAGCTAATGCACAGGACTACCAGCTGACAACACCATCTACAGTGACCAAGGCTTCCCAGGGTATATCAGACGAGGCTTCAATAAATAACACATTTGGTGTAAATGAACTAAAAGACAACCACAGCTTGTCTGATAGCAGCTCTGGAAAAGGTGAAAGCCCAGAGATGAATAGTTCTAGTGTTGCGGTCATACTCAGTCCCAGTGGGCAAGCAGAGACATCATATGAAAATGGAATTCTCACCACAGCGGTTTCCACTGTAGATTATATTAGCAAAGAGACTTCTCAGAGCATGGCCACAGGACTAGACAATAGCCATGATGCAGAAGAAGAGAACAAAAAGACAGACAAAACAGAAAGTACATTTCAGTTAAACACAATTGAAATGTTGACAGCCAATCCCAGGACGAGCAACATTAAAGCAACAGAGAGCCAGGCTACTGTATCTCTTAATGTTAATGAGCCAATGGCAGTCTCTCCACTTAGCAGCGACTTAAAGAATGGGTCAAGTACAGAGACCAGCTCAGTGACAGATATCAATTTTGAAAGTGCATTATCTTCATACAGTAATTTGGAAGCTGTAACACAAATCAACCCAAACAGCACAACTGCTGCAACCACTCTCCCACAACAAAGCAGTGAATGGGATGATACCAAATTTTCCAATTTTGCACCTTTAACAGTAACTGCAGACGTTAAATCGACGGAAGACCAAAATGCAACAACTTCTAGGCCAGAAGCTTTAGTTGTCTCTTTGCCAACATTTCCAGGCATAAATGCCCAGTCTGAAAATAACACAGATGATAATGCAACACAGATTGGTTCTGGTTTTGTGCCAGATGAAAACATGCACACTGATAACACATCAGAGACTGCAAGGACCCTGAGTCAACCAATGAAAGCTACCGCTGAAGAAGGTAATATTTCCACCATCCTGCAGAACAGTACAGATGCTTCTAGACAAATTGAAGATTTTTCTCCTACGATTGCAGGTAATGAAACCCCCAGCCCATCCCTGAAGGAAAAGTATGTCAAAGATGTCATTTGGTTGCAGAGATATAGCAAACTAACCTATATTAGGATAAGATAAAGAGATCTGTCAGACTTTATTTTTTATTTCAGTTGATGCTGAGCTAGCTAGTTACTCCATAAGAGATCCTTAGGGAGTTTGTTGCTGTCATTTCTACAATTTGCATTGCAGAGTGAGAAGAGATTTATTTTGTGTACAGCAAACAGAAATTAAGTAAGAAGGGCTCCTTTACTAACATAGGGGGGATCTGCATCAGTGATAAAAACACATACAAACCAGCATATACATCACCATTCCCAGCTTTTATTCCAGAATCCATAAAACTGCTTATATCATCAATAAGCTGGTTAAATAATCACATTCACATTCAAATGAACACCTGTTGGCAAGTGATGTGTTTTCGGTTATGGCAAAGACAGGTACCTGCCCATTAGTCGTTAGAAGCCTGTGCATATTACTGTAAGATCCCATTGGCCACTTGTAAACCTGGGCTATGTGTTATTTTGGCCCCTTCCAACAAGTTTTGTCCTCTGGTACACTTATTGGCTTACTATCTACACAATTTAAAAAAGGCTAACATTTGTAACTTGAGCCATATTATTACATTAATATCAATATTCCAATAACTCATTATAATTTCTACTACTTTTACTGATATTGCTGCACAAGTCTACTAATTGCTGGACTGGATTCCATGTTGTTATTGATGTGTACTACAAATAATACTGGGTATCAGGTCCATGGCACTGTGTTAGTTGTAAACTACATGCTACAAATTTATATGGGTGAAGACACACAAAGCTACTAGTAGCAGCTACTTGTCACGGCTACTAAAACAGACAATGCTGATCATTTACTGATAATTGTCTCTCCATGTGTTTTAGCAGAGGCAATTCTCAGTATTGTCTATGGCAGGGTATTTTCTGGTGGTTAGTAGCCGTGACAAGTGAGCTCCATGTGTTTTCACCCTTCACAGTTTCAGTTGTGGATCATGGGAGTTTCACAGGCTAGCTATGAGTTTCTAATTCCTGCCCTACTGGGAAAGCCATACTTATTTGTAGAAAACAAAGATTTATTATTGGTAAGAAATACCATCTTATCAACAATCAAATTTAAATTTTTGCCACAATTCAATTTTTTTTGCCCTAAAACTGATGTATTCAAATGAGGGTTTTCAAAACTCAAACGTTCAAAATGTATTAGGTGCAACAAACTGAATGAAAATCTCTAATGTAAAACTTTGGCATCTATAAGTTTGCCAGGTTATGTAGAAGTCAACAAGAGTTGTCCTAGGCAAAATGTAAGTGATTTTTTGATACAAGTTTTTTGAAAGTTTGTAGACACATTGAAAATGATGAGCAAAATTCGAATTCCATGAAGTCGAGCATTTTTTCATGGTTTTAGTCGATCAAGTTTTTAGTCAGCAAACAATCAAGTTTGGTAAAATTTCAATTTCATTCTGATTTAAAAAAAAACCCTCTAAAATTCACATTCAAATTTTGAAAAATAAGCTTCCCCATGAATTCAAAATTGGTAACCCTTTTGAAACAATTAACTTGTACTTGTGAAAAAACAAAACAAACTTTGAGACCATAAACAAAACAATACATCAAAACAGCAAAATGTATACCTTTTTAAGGGCTGTGGCACACGGGGAGATTAGTCACTTGCGACAAATCTTCCTTGTCGCGGGCGACTAATCTCCCCAAAATTCCATCCCACTGGCGATGGCATATGTGGCGCGGTGATTTGCCGCAATCGAGAGGCAACTTCGCGACCGTGGAGCCGCGTATGCCATCCCACCGGTGATTTACATTCTCGTCGGTGGGATGCCATTTCGGGGAGAATAGTCGCCCGCGACAAGGGAGATTTGTCGCAAGTGACTAATCTCCCCGTCTGCCATAACCCCAAAGGAGAAAAACTAAGTAAGCTTTATCAGAAAGGTCAATGTAAATACACTAATAAATACTCACAGTAAAAATCTGGCCATACACGTGTAGATTTTTAAAAGATCTTTTCATTATTGTACAGCCAAGCTTATCTTGAAATGTTCATTGAATTGTCCATCAATGAAAATGAGCATTTCAAGAGATATCGCCTAGTTAAAGCTAGGAACACTACCTGCTTGGTCCTGCAAATAACTGGGCAATGGATGAATTTCATTGTTAACGACTAAAATTTTCAAATCTGCCAATTGATTATGTGACCGATGTTGTATGAAAAATGACTATATGTACGATTGTTCAGTACCCACTAACCTTATGATAATTTTACAGATTTGTCGGATTGCACTGAAATTAGTTGATAAGGAGAGAAAAATCGTTACGTGTATGGCCAGCTTAATGCAAAAAATGCCTCCCGCTGATCCTGCCAGGGCATTATATTAACTTTATTACACCTAATTAATAAACATAGCTACTATGCTATGATTTTAAAGATTTCCAAGCTAAGCGTAACAATTTATAGAGCCTTTTTCTGTTTAAAGTTATTTGCATCATATTTATAATACAATGCTGCTACCAGGTATTTAACTAAGGCATGCTACTTACCAAATAATGGCAGAACAGCCCTTAGCAATATCTGTGGGCCTTGAATTTATAAAGAGCCAATATATTCTGCAGGGCCTTCATTACAGAAGTTAGATATAGCTTGATTATCTTCTAGAAACGCTTAATGGGAACTCATTATATTTAAGAATAGCATTTTTCTGCACTCACTGACGAAAAACCCACAAGTAGCAATCTGCAGAAGAACTATCAATATCACAAATGAACCAATCAAGGGGTAGTGGATTACTATGAGTAAGGTAGAGATGACATAAAATGTTGCTTTGGGAAATAAAGCTGCATAAACCTTCAGTAAAAGAGATTGAGTGTTGCACTTATGTCCACATATGCACAATGATAGCGGGCTGTATATGTTCTGCTTACTTATGAGCAGCAATCTGTGCCTACATAAATCATTATGCAACTTTGCAGATGCATCTTTCCTGTGACTTTATTTTCCCCCAGACAGCAGTGTAATAAATAGAACTCAGCGTGACCAATTAAATTTAAAGTTATAAAAGGGGGTTGCAGGAACACATATAGGCTAATTTAAGAGTGATCTACTTATAACTGCAGCCAACAAAACACACAAGTCTGATCAATGGCCTGCTGCTTAAAAAAAGTAAGCCAGTGTATGTACCCACAGGTTTTTTAAGATGCAGTCAGAGGACTCATAGCACTCTATATATACCTGAAAAAAAATAGGTCTTGATAAATGTATCATGGCTAGAATTTTTCTTTAAACCCAAGGGTGCAGAGCCATATAGATAAAAAGAGATACTCAGTTTATTAGAGGTTTTGTATTCAGGTATGGGATCCATTATCCTGAAACCCGTTATCCAGAAGGTTCTGAATTACGGGAAGGCCATCTCCCATAGACTCCATTATAAGCAAATGTCTAATTTTTAAAAGTGATACTAAAACAATTCCTTGTACTTGATCCCAGCTTACATATAATTAATTCTTAGTGGAGGCAAAACAATCCTATTGGGTTTAAATAATGTTTAAATAATTTTTCAGTAGATGGAGATCCAAATTATGGAAAGATCCCTTATTCAGAAAACTTTAGATCCTGAGTATTCTGGATAACAGGTCCCATACCTGTACAAATATTTCTATATGTTGATCAAATATGGTTATCTAGGAGACAGATTCACTGTTTTCCCAGGCAATAGATCAGACAACACCATGTTTATTTGTTCTAAGTACTGTTTATCTAAGCACACTAAGGGCTCTGGCACACGGGGAGATTAGTCGCCCGCGACAAAACTCCCTTTTCGCGGGCGACTAATCTCCCAGAGTTGCCTTCCCCTGCCATCCCACCGGCGAACATGTAAGTCGCCGGTGGGATGGCACACGCAGCGGCGCGATTTTCCCGATTTGCGTGAAATAGCGCCGCCGCGTGTGCCATCCCGCCGCCGACTTACATGTTCGCTGGTGGGATGGCAGGGGAAGGCAACTCGGGGAGATTAGTCGCCCGCGAACAGGGAGTTTTGTCACGGGCGACTAATCTCCCCGTGTGCCAGAGCCCTTAGAAAGCATCCCCCACACATAGCCTACAGATATATGCACTGGGCGACATCACTGACATGCATCAGCAGATTCAATTTTCCAATTTTCACAAAAAGACTGATGTACACAGGTATTAGTCAGTAATGGCAAACCACCATACATGTAGGAATAACACATTTTAGAATTGGTATTTGTGTGGCCACGTTAAGAATGGCACTTTTAAAAATGCAAGTGCATAGTTGATAAATGCTTACAAATTAGTTTGAGCTTTAACCCACAATGTAGCATTTGACTTGAAAATTCCAGTTTATAAGCAGTAGTGTGTGTGTGCAAAAACATGCATCATTTACCAATGCAGATGCTATTTAGTGCATCATTGATAAAACTGTGGTACCCTTTTTTTCTGGGGTCCCGATGCACGTGGCGCATTAGGTGAAAGTCAGCTGTGTGTGGAAACGCAACATGTAGAGGAAACTCTAGAAGTAATACTTCTCCAAGGCATATGTAAATAATTCCAGAGTTCCCTTGCATCCATGTTCCTTGCACCTTGCATGCAACTGGTGTATGTATACAAATATTTTGCACTTGCATTTGTGTTTGTTTATATGGCTCTGCTCAGCATGGGTTACAAAACATTTTGCTTGGTCTGACAGAAAAACCAAGCCTGTCTGTCTGACATCTGGTCGATTTTGGGCCAGATATCAGTCAGGGAGGCCTGACAGAGGGCCCCATACATGGGTAGGTAAGTTGACAAATCAGTCTAAAGGACCTGAATCGTCAGCTTAAATTTGCCCCATATGGCAACCATTAGAGGTTAGGCTAATTTTATTTACTGTGCAGGCTGTGCGTATAGGTAAGGTGCAGGTCTTGGAATTATGACCACTGCATGTCTCCAAGCTATTCAACTCTGAAATGGAATAATGACCAGCAAGGTTTCAGTTTTGCTGCCAGTAGGTTAGGTTCAATCTTATACAAGTTGTTTTACTAGAGGTTACTGGGTCTTCCTCCATCCCAAAACCTTCAGGAAGATAATCTGTTTTGCCATACATTAAAATTGCACTTCAGTCCTACTCCCTGGCCTTCTATTTTCCTTTTTTCATCTGCTCCAGTTTTACGAGTCTGGAAAGTAGAGGGTGAATGGCAAGTGTGCTTTTGGTCCAGTAGTTCCTGTATTGGTTTAATTGCTCTGATATATAAATCTGGGACATTGAGATTTAAAGACATGGATGTGATTCCTTTTTTTTTACTAGCTGCTTCTCACCTTGGCACTGACCTGGATAGCATAATGAAATGGAATATATCAGCAGGCAAGGATGCATCTAGTTGGTTTACTACACCACATTCTGTCAGATCAGAATCATAAAAAATGCCAATGGGCAAGGGCTTGAATGAGTGCTTCTCACAGAAGCTATCTGTTGTTGTTCATAATGATACCCTTAATATATATTTTAGCAGATGCCAAGGAGCTGGACACAAAACTCAGTGAAAACCCCAGTGGCACAACAGCCACTGCTTCCATAATTCATAGTCCAACTGAAGAAGCTAACATTGAGGACTTAGACAATGAAGGAAAGGAGACAGTCTCCCAGCAATCAGCACTGGATTCCACCACCCCACCCTTGGAAGGTACCAGCACTCCATCTGTCACTTCAGCTGTAACTTCTCCGTTGCACACTATGAACATGTTATATGCTTTTTCATTGTGTCATATGATTTACAGGGCACATTCACATTTTATTTGCAGTGATAGTGTGACATTTTCTGCAATAGGTTGGTCTTTTTACTGACACTTGCACCTTTTGATATGCTTTTAATATAACATACACTATTCAGGAAATTCTCAGTCCATTACTTTACTTGAGACACCTGCAGAGGACAAATGAACAAAGCTACATTTTGAGGCACTGGGCAGTTTGTGCCAGATGTCCCCCTCCTTGTAATCAAACATGTGATAATGGGTTACCTGCCATATTGATTGTATAAAATTTGTGGTTATATAAGGGTGACAGTTTCATAAGTCCTTTTTATTAAATTCAGGTGTGATAGGTTGTGGGTGTGTGTTGTGACTATACTGATATTGTTTATCCCCTTCTAGATCTGAAGACAAAACCTAAGGAAGTTGACTCTCTGGCTATTTCAGTTTCTACTACTCTTCCTGCTGTGATACCAGGAGAGACAGAAAAAGTGACTCCATCCATAACCACACAGATCAGTCAAGAGCAGGTTCCCTTCCCAAGGAAAATCGATGTCACTGAGTCCCACAGGCCTGACAAACCCGAATCTGAAGGTAGGTTGTCAATATTCTACAAGGGCAAGTACAATGAAAGTGTCCAGCTTTGTTTAAATGGACTTACCCTCATCTTACTTGAACAGTGATCCCCAACCAGTGGCTCATGAGCAACATGTTGCTCACCAACCCCTTGGATGTTGCTCTCAGTGCCCCCAAACCAGGTAGTTATCTTTCAATTCCTAACTTGGTGGTAAGTTTTGGTTTCATAAAAACAAGATTTACTACCAAATAAAGCCTCCTGTAAGCTGATAGTATGCATAGAGGCTGCCTAATAGCCAATCTTAGCCCTTATTTGGCACCTCCATGAACTTTTATGATTCTTGTGTTCTCCAAGTCTTTTTACATTTGACTGTGGCTCACGAGCAAGAAAGGTTGGGGAACCCTGTACTAGAAGAATTTAAGAATACCTCTGATAAATAAGAAGTTAGTATATAAAGAAGCTACAGCAAAGTTCTTGCATGATATGGTGTTTTATCCCACGAGGGAATGGGCTCCTATTGATAGCTGTGGTTTTCTGAGTAATTAAAGCTCTGTTTCAGTTTGCCAATTAGCTGTTGCAGAAGGAACTTACTTAAACTTGGCACAAAGGCCAAGCTTACCAAGTTAGCTTATAGCAGTTTTTATTGCCTTGGGTATCCGCTTACTACAAAATAAATACACCTGAGAGGTTAAAAGTCATCTAAAAGGAATATGTCTAAAAAGGGAGGATAAAAGTACATTTCAAAGGGTTATTTAATATTCACCCAAAGCACTGTCAAGCCCATAATAACACATCATTGTAGAGAATATGGTACAGCTGTGAAATTGTACAAAAAAGGCCATCATGAAAAACTCACGCAACCGTAACTTAGGCTCATCCCAAGCAAAGCACTTAAAAATGCTTCAGAGTTTAATTCTAATTTTAAATGGGGAAAACTCACTGCCAGTGTTATTGTCAGGCAGGGGGCTGCATACCAGTGTTGAAGTTAGCACTGCTCAGCTGTCCCTGCCTCACAGCTATGGTCTGCTATGGGCTTCTTGTCTCCCATTCAAACCTATGGGAAACAAAGGCTGATTTAACCTCCACTGTTCTCTATGAAAGGAGAACATCAGGCTCTGTAATGGCAAAGGGACTAGTAAGCCAAGGAAGACCTCCACTGCTGATGACTGAAGAATCCTCACTATAGTAAAGAAAAATTAAACTCCTGTCCAACAGATCAGAAAAACTTCAGGAGGCAGGTGTGTCTTTGTCAGAGACTACTATTCAGAGAAGAATTCATTAACAGAAATACAGAGGCTACACTGCAACATGCAAACCAGTATTAATCTACAAAAATGGCAAGATTGCAGTTTGTTAAAAAGCAGTTAAAAAAGGCTGCAGAATTCTGGAAAAAGGTGTTATGGACAGATGAAGATTAACCTGTACCTGAGTGATGGCAAGAGGAAAGTGTTGAGATGAAAAGGAACTGCCCTAGATCCAAAGCATACCAGCTCATCTGTTAACATGGTGGTGGGGGTGTTATGGCTTGGGCATGTATGGCTGCCATGGGTACTGGCACACTTATCTTTATTGATGATGTATCTGCTGATGGCAGTTGCACAATGAAATCTGAGGTGTATAGAAACATCTTATCTGCTCAAGTTCCAGTAAATGCCAAAGTTTGGAATCACATCTGAATTGTTTGATTTAAAATTTCGCACTGAGGAGCAGAGGGGTAAATCAAAAAAAATGTGTCATTATGGAGGGACAAAGACAAAAAAAAATAAAAATATATATATATATACTGTATATATATAAAATTGAAGTAATTGTATATGTAAATTCATACATATCTAATCTTACAGACTTGGATAGTCTGTGCATGGAATAGGCTGCTCTGTATAACAATAGGGGGCCAGGGACACTGGACAGAGTGGAAAGAGAATTGTATAGTTTATGAATATTTCTTCTTAGATGAGAAGTAGTTTTAATAATCCTTTGAATTCATGAAACATTTTTAATTTGAAACATTCCTTCAAAAGGAAGATAACTCCATTAGCACTTTTTTCCCTTTATCTGACATCTGTGTCCCTAGACTTATGTACCAGGAGAGGGCACCACACTCCACTTTACTGAGAAGGAACTGATAGAAAGAAAGTATCAGTTTCCAACACCACTGCACCACTGCTGCTCTCAAAGAATTACTGATCATTGCTCTCCACGCAAGTTGTAAATTTGATGAATATCTAGAAATGGCTAAAAACCATTCGGCCTCATTGTATGTGTGAATAGGTATAAAAGGACAAATAAGCCAAAATAAATGCTTATATTAAGGTTACCAGATCATTTAACAAATCAGGGACATGTCTAATAACTGCTAGCTGCTGGGCTGCACTAATTGCAAACTCATTGCATGATATCTAGAACTTAAATGAGGTGGCCTTCCACTCAGCTGCATCCAATTTGCAATGAATTGTGTGTGCAGTTGTGGTCATTCTGCAATACAGGGCTCAAGTGAAGTAGGTGCAGTGCATTTCCCATCCTCTTGTGGCTGCAATAACACTAAAAGTCTGGGAAAGTTGTACTCACCACTAAATGTTAAACCTCTAGGTGGGAGTGCAATGCAAATTTCTTATAAGCAGCAACAAGAGTTTCTCTGCACTCATCCCGAAATTCTCACCACTGAAATTCTAGGAAAAACCACTGCATTGTGGAAAAAACATTGCAATTGTGCGCAAAATTGCACTTTACTCACTGCACTTGCGGACGTAGATGTGTCCTATTGTGTTTTTGTTTTCTAAATAGGATAGTAAGGCAGAGGTCTTCCGACTACCCTCATTCTCTAAACCAGTGCTGTCCAACTGGCAGTAGCCCCCCACCTGTCTGACTGCTGAGACTGCTTACCTTTGTGTAAGCTTTAAATGATATCAGTACTGAGATTAACTGGCCCATGCATTGGTCACACCTGAAATTCAGGCTGTAAACCCCTGTATTGTTAAAACATGCAATCTCCTGTACTTTTCACACTTTTTAGTCCATGCATTGTTCATACCTCAGGCTCAGACTGTAACTGCCCACCTCTTCACACCTCAGACTGTAGGAGCAGTGCCAGCATTGTGTATAGCACACACAGGCAGCATAGGGCAGGCAGAGTATAGCACACAAAGGCAGGATAGGGCAGGGAGAGTATGGCATACACAGGCAGGATAGGGCAGGGAGAGTATGGTACACACAGGCATGGTAGGGCAGGGAGAGTATGGCACACAGAGGTAGTGTTCTGCCTGCTTGTGCCATACTCTCCCTGCCCTACCCTCCCTGTGTGTGCCATACTCTCCCTGCCCTATGCTGCCTGTGTGTGCCAGACTCTACCTGCCCCATGCTGCCTGTGTGTGCCATACTCTGCCTGCCTTACCCTGCCTGTGTGTGCAATACTCTGCCTGCCCTATGCTGCCTGTGTGCCATACTCTGCCTGCCCTATGCTGTCTGTGTGTGCCATACTCTGCCTGCCCTATCCTGCCTGTGTATGCCATACTCTACCTGCCCTACCCTGCCTGTGTGTGCCATACTCTGCCTGCCCCACCCTGCCTGTGTGTTCCATACCCTCCCTGCCCTGTGCATGCCATACTCTGCCTGCCCTATGCTGCCTGTGTGTGCCATACTCTGCCTGCCCTATGCTGCCTGTGTGTGCCATACTCTACCTGCCCTATGCTGCCTGTGTGTGCCATACTCTATCTGCCCTATGCTGCCTTTGGGAGGTGAACCTGGCAGGGGTTTGTTTTGGGAGTTTGTTAGCATTTGGAAATAGTCATTATATGGTCCCTAAGGTGTTTTTATGCTGGGGGTTGCTGTGCTATCCACAGGGGAGGCATATGGATTTAAGTGTGTGTCTTAAAATGGCATAATATAATTCTATCACATATGAATGAAGGGTGATAGCCCTACAGTAAGCACCACTGCGCTGTGCTACCACCAGTAATGTGGGTATGGTCATAAAAGCTCTTGTGATAACATGGGCGTGGTTTAAAGTGGGTGCTGTTTAAAAAAGGGGAGTGGTCAAAACTGGCTGCCATTATCGGCCTTCCACCATGTAGGGCGGAAAAATTCTGGCCCTCGGTACCACAGAAGTTGGACAGCATTGCTCTAAACATTTTAACAGGCCATTATGAGCTTGAAACAATTAAGCATGCATATTAAACATGGCAGTCATATCCACTCTCCTATACTGGGATATTTAAGGCATTAAATAACATAACCCCCACATTTTCCATAAATTACCTTTAGACTTACATTCAAAAGAATCTTTCAATGCTTTTGAAATTTGAATGTAAGGGGCCCTTACATTGCCGTGGACCCCTCTAAGGAGGCAGACTCACAGTTTGGTAACCACTGCGCCCAGTAAAATGGCACTGCCGTATTTCAGAGATTTATGCATAATAGATGTTATACTCAGCTGTCTGGCCCAAGCTTTGCTCTGCTATATAGTGCTACATGTTCTCCTTTTGAAAACTGAGAACCTCATATCACCCTTATTGCAATGGCTGTGGTATCACTAATCAACATTTTATCTTCTCTTTTGTGCTGCACCATATTGAGCTACCATCTGTCTCACTACAGTTTTTAGACTGTCTAAGTATCTGAGACTTGAAACCAACATAATATTCATTCCTTAGTGTATCCACATTATCATATCAAACAGTACTATCATTTCCAGATACAAATGGTCTTTCAGTTTATAGAATAGAAATGTTTGCCAGAAATTCAACCCAACAATGGATCCAGCTGTTTCTTACCCACAGGGCTTTTCCTGATTGATATGTCAGACCTCTGCAGTCAGCACCCCTTCCTTTATATACAGTGTCTCTTTCACTCCCAAGCTGGGAAGAAAGTAATACAAAATAGAATTCAGTGTCAAGTCAGCCTGAGCTACTTGTTGCGGCTACATAACGCCAGAAAATACCCTGCCATAGACAATACTGAGAAATGTCTCTGCTAAACCACATGTACAGACAATTATTAGCAATTATCATAACAGGATTCTGGGAAGAAATTCCTTAAGGCTCCTAGAAAAGTCCATTTACATGGGCTTTGTCCCATTTACATGGGTTTATCCTATAGGCTAAAGCTCACCCACTGGGTTTAAAGCAGAAGCCAGGATAATAGCTGATCAGATTCCCAACTACAGACCGGTTTCGCCCTTTTTGGGGCTCATCAGTGTAGCGCAGGGTTTTCTGATCAGCTTAGGTAGAGCCAGGAGTGGGGATACACGAACAAGCTAAAGGGATTGAGGAGACCGCCTCATACGTATGCAAATGTCATAACAGGATTCTGGGAAGAAATTCCTTAAGGCTCCTAGAAAAGTCCATTTACATGGGCTTTGTCCCATTTACATGGGTTTATCCTATAGGGTGAGCTTTAGCCTATAGGATAAACCCATGTAAATGGGACAAAGCCCATGTAAATGGACTTTTCTAGGAGCCTTAAGGAATTTCTTCCCAGAATCCTGTTATGACATTTGCATACGTATCAGGCGGTCACATCAATCCCTTTAGCAATTATCAGTATTGTCTATTTTGTAGCCAGGACAAGTAGCTGCTACTAGTAGCTCCCTAAACTCTTATTTCCCTTACCTTTGGCCTTGCAATATTCACCCTTCTACTAGATCTCTGGTTCAGTATTTGCTTACGTTCTAGAACAGGGATCTCCAACCTTTCTTACTCGTTGAGCTACACTTAGGGACATATTTATTATAGTGTTTAAGCCCATAGCAACCAATCAGATCTTTGCTTTTGTTTTGTAAAGGTGGCCATACATGTACCAATAATGATCTTTTCTGCGACTATTGCGACCCGATCAAAATCTTTTCACCTACCCAATCAGTAAAACATGCTGCTCATGAGCCACTGGTTGGGGATGACTGTTCTAGAACAATGCTGCTATTGATCTGATTTGCTGTCTGAATTCTTAGGGGTCAATATCCTAAATGCAATGTCTTAGAGCACTAAGAGGAGCAAAATCACCATTTACCTAGAACTTGCATTTGGGGTGCCTTGTGCCAATTTAAAAATAAAGCACAAAGTGCAGAGTATGGCACTGAAGGCAACAAGGCAGCTTTATCCTTACTACCTTTCATATTTTTGTATGTACCAGACACAGTATAAGACCATGTTCTTTATAAAGGTCTAAGATGCAAGTGTAAGAGCACTAAGGGGTGCAAAATAGCACCTCCTAGAGTTCATTAAAGGAGAACTATACCCCACGGCGCTCAAAGCCCTCTTAACTATCACTGCCTTGACCCCCCTCACCTCTCCTTTAATGCATAGTTCCTAAGTTTAAACACTGTCCCTAAGTTTAAATGCTGTCCCTATCGCTAACCCCTGGAGAGACCCAAAGTGTCTTCAGTTGGTAAGAAGATGTCGGCCAGGTACGCTGCTGCGCTTCTCTGCATTTTTAGCTAGGGGTTAGCGTTAGGGACAGCGTTTAAACTTAGGAACTATGCGATATGGGAGAGGTGAGGGGGGTCTAGGCAGTGATAGTTAAGGGGGCTTTCAGCGCCCGGGGGTATAGTTCTCATTTAAGTATTGCTTCACTCAGCTCTATATGATTTGACAGTTAGGGGGTGGGTAGGGACTGGAATGGGGGATGCCTGTATGCCACCTCCAGGGGACATTTGGCAGCTATGTAAAGAGTATTGGGATGAATAAAACCAGTAGTGGCAAATAGGCCTAGATAGTGTTAATAAGAGCTTAAAGCACAATGCAGTGAAATATTTGAATGCAGAACATAACTACAGCTTAGGGAAGGAAATAAACAAAAAAAGCCATGGTAAATAACATGTTTGCTATACAAGCAATGGTCACCTTTGATGAATTTAGTGAATTAAGACTGCTGCAAATCTAGAAACTAGTAAAAGCATGACCTATGATAAGCAGAAGCATCAGCATGGTTTCTTAGGATAGGCACCATTCAGGCTGATCACTATCTGAGCTTTGGGACAACTATAGCAATTTTAGTACAAAGCAGCATTCATGGAAATTATTTTTTCTGGTTCTTCTTGTGTAGGTTGGCAAAAATTGACCTAAGGTGGTCGGTCTCATTGTATTTGCTAGTATATCCAGATCCAAATAAAAATGCATAAAACAGCAGATCTAATGTAGGCATAATGTTCTCTTATCTTTCTTGCTATAGAGGGTGATGAGCAGGATGAAGACGATGATGACGAAGACGATGATGGGGAAGAAGAAGAGGAGGAGGAGGAAGATAAAGACACTGATTCAGCAGATGAAAGCGTTGAAGGGGATGCTGATCTGCCTCCATTCACCCTCCCAGGCCTATCTTCTCAGGAGCCTGGAGAAGATGAGATTGGAAGGGGTGCATATCATGTTCCAGATGCTCTAGAATGGGAACAGCAAAAACAAGGGCTCAGTAAGTGATTCTCTTTATCTTATTCATAACATGAAAAATTAAAAGTTTAATGTTATTATGTAAATTTAATTTTGACACATAGGCTTCACTATCAAGAGTATCTGAAAGTGCACCACAAACATGCCATACATTCTTCCCTTGTGGCACAAATGCATTAAGAAGCAATGGTTTCAGACTCTTAATCAAAAGCTAGTTGTCTGTATTTTGTCAGCACCCATTTACAAGGTACCAGAAAGACAATAATAGCCCACTTTGCATTGCATGCTGTGGGATTATAGACATATATACCATTTACAAAAATATGTATTCATAAAATAACTAGGTGGCAGTCTCAGTCTGTCAGGAGTCAGTGTTGGCCTTCTCCTATTTAATATTAACAGTAATGGACTAAAAAATCAGTTAATGGCACAGTGAGAGAATTGGGTCTTGGGTGTTCCATCAGAGTCTTGGAGGGCTTATCTCATTTACTAACATACTAGCAAATTAGCACCAGTGCAGTTATCCATCATGGCCAATAAAGAGATTACCTCTTATTATACCACCTGAATGAATCACTAGCTGTTTATGTGCTAACTGTTCCTTTTGGAATTGGAAAATGCCTTGCTGCGTTATGATCATTCATAAAAACTAGACACTAGAGGGCAGAATAGTTTCATAATTAGAAGTATGGGAATCTCACTGCTCTATTTCCCTGGGCATGCGCTAACCTTCCACCGGTACATAAATGGCACTTTGGTGAAGAATGTAAATATAGATTATGTTTTAATCCATTATTTCTGGATGCATTTTTTTCTGACTAAATTCTGTTGTCCTTTTATATTTATGCAGTTTAATGGTCAACTGCTTTCCTCCTAGCCAGTAGCACAGCGACTCTCTTTACCAGTCCCCTTATCTGAAGCTCTTAGCATCATTCCTGTACATTCCAGTTGACCTTCCTTGTCCTCTTGTCTTCAGAGTTATGAATATCATCATCTTTCACTTGTATAGAAAAAGAACTGTCATGGACAAAATAGCCAGAGGGTTCTCAGAAATAGCAGCCAATCTCACAGAACCCATGCTCTGAATTGCTTAAAATATAGCATATAGGAGATAATGTGCTTGGCACAAGGTTACCAGAGGTCCAGACCAGCTAACCCGAAACATTGCTCCTGAAATGGTTATTACAGTACTCCTTATATAGAAGCTAAAATGTTGTATATTACTCACAGTGCTCTGTGAGGTGAAAACTAAATATAACTGCACTAAATCAATATAAAACTGTCCTGCAACATAATGCTCAGTGTACAAGTAAGTGGCATTAGAGGGTGCAATGTCATCCGTTGCATTCGTTACACAGTGTAATAATAAATGAAAGTTAACATGGTACAGCTAATGTTCTATGTACGTTACCACTTATCTGCCACTATAGGTGTACAGTATACTGCCCTGAATTACAGGCACAGGCATCTTTCAGAAATAACACCTACAGTAATAAGGTCTTCCACTACTCATTGGTCTGGACTTACCTGCATTACTCCAGCCAGTAGTAAGTCAGTCCTTTGAAGTGCATTGGAAATATATTCAGGCTCTAGGGAGCCATAAGGTAACTGTTTAGATAAAATAGGAATGCTCCAAATGTAGGATTAGGAGCAGGATTTGGCAGATTTTTGGTGAATTTTTAACCGAACCCAATCTGAATGCTTGGATCCCATTTTTTTAAAGGGGGCGGCAAATTTAGATCCATTCTTTGCCATATGATGTACAGCTCCATTCTGAGTTTCCCTATTTGTACTTGACTTTCATCCATGGTTCATTCATTTGGTTCTGATGATTAGCATTCATGGCCAAGGAATATTTAAATGAATCGCTTATGATGCAAATCACTAGAGAGTAGAATTCACGCAGGTCTCTCGCCATTAGTTTCGTACCCTACCTTAATTAATATTTCATAGCAATCTAACTGCAACCCAGATAATTAATGCAGATCCGCCGTGTCAATACATTTTCATTACCCTTCATGGATCCAGCATCCTGAGGGGAACTTAGTGACGATATTCGTTTAATCATTTCAGGACAAGTTGTTTTAATTTAAGTGTCTCAGAGTAATGCAGATGGCGGGTATTGTCATTTTGCATTAATGATGACACTAATTATATTTGAGCTTGCTATCTATTTGGTATTTATTTATTGTTAAACATATCATAAAGTATATTATCAGGGCAGGGCTCGTTAGCTTCAGTGGGTAGGTTAAGTAAAATCCTTTTAATATTTAAAAAAGGGAAATGTGAACAAAGGTGATAATAGTGATACAAAGGTAATGTTTGCAGATAATACAGTAAATGCAGATATGGTGAGGCCAGTGGATGGTCGTAGGGTTGCCACCTGTCCTGTTTTGACCCACACAGCCCAGTTTCCTTAAGGGCCAATATTGGCCTGTCGTCGCTGTGTCATAGCCCCGCCCCCTAATGTTAGAGACATACCTACTAGATGACATTGTTCCTCCCACAGTATCACCTCCCCCCCCCTCAATAGGACCAAAAGGAGGCACAGATACTAATGGTGGCCATCCTAGGATAGTGAAATCCTTCCATGCAGTTTCCAGGATAGTTTCAAAAGGTATAAGACTCTTTCTTTCCTGTTTCTGTTCTTTTTTTTTTTTTCAACAGAGAACATTTTTGTTCACATTCAACGATGTGTCAGCCTTTAAAAATTAGCAGTTTCCTCCTGTGTAGCAGAGACTGCACATCAAATAACTAAACAAATGGCAAACTAGGAAACAACTATACAAAACAGCAGGAGGACTGGAAAGCCTTTGCATACCAGATATTTAAACAGCAGTTGTATAGCAGAGAGGCAGCAGTGAAAAGGTTCAATAAAAACATCCGCATATCTTTGAGAAAGGTCCTAATGAGGACCGAAACGTTGGTTTTAACAATATATTTAAAATAAAAAATTTTTGATGAAACATTGAAGGGTGTGCTGGCCACAGATGATTATTTTCTATATATATATATATATATATACACATATATATATATATATTTATATATATTTATATATAATTATATTGTATATATAGAAGACACCTAGGTGTTTCGATTTTCTGTACTGCAGACTTGCAGTTAAAAATAACAGCCTTTTCCTTTGATACATGGTATTTCCTCTGTAATGCAGCTGTTGTAGAGACAGAGCGAACCTATTATAAATAATGCATGAACCTTTCCTGCTCTTTACAAATTTGTGCTGCAGTGAAGAAGAAATTGGCGCTGGATTCAGTGTAAATGGAAGCACAGTCTGAAGAGAGTACAAAAATACAGGCAGGTTGGATTACAATAGTGTTTTCAGACAAGTGGGTATTAGGAGCTTGTCAGGGCGGTATTAAAACATGCTCAGAGAATGAGCATTGGGGATTTGAATATAGTGGGGATTTGAATATATCAGTCATTGAGCCAATTCCCTTCCAACTGTAGTTGCAGAATACTATGCCATAATAATAATCCTCTACCATTGTACTGCTACAGTTTGCTTTGCTTCTAACACTGACTTCATGCCATTCCATAATCTAATAAAATATACAGCAAAGAGAATACAAGTAACGGTATATAAATAAAGAGAACTGAAACTTTATTTAGGGAGATGATGAATGCTGAGAACATGTTTCTAGCTAAGAGTTGTGTATCACTGTGACCTCCTATTGGCTTTTTGCTTGCCAATATTGCCCAACATTTGTCTTTTAAGTGGTCCCATAACCACAAATACTAAAAAAGAAAATAAAAATCCAGCTTGCCCCCTCACCAGGAGATATCCTATGATTAAGTCCACTTTCCAGGGATCAGGCTGTTTGAGGTTCATGTAATCTCGCTGAATTTATATTAGGAACAATCTCTAAATGATTCTCTGGTACATTGCAAACCACTTAGTGTATCAGAGAGTCATGCAAGAATATAAATCTTCAGACTCTAAATAACCCTACACAGTAATGTTTGCTTACCTGTAACAGAGGGGAAGGGGGAAAGACTTTGTAATAACTGTTATTTAATCTGTTTGATTACAATTTTGGGGTAGGGGTGATTAGCAATAACCACCTGTTTTATTACAATTTTGGGGTAGGGGTGCCTAGCAATAACCATCTGTTTTATTACAATTTTGGGGTAGGGGTGCCTAGCAATAACCATCTGTTTTATTACAATTTTGGGGTAGGGGTGCCTAGCAATAACCATCTGTTTTATTACAATTTTGGGGTAGGGGTGCCTAGCAATAACCATCTGTTTTATTACAATTTTGGGGTAGGGGTGCCTAGCAATAACCATCTGTTTTATTACAATTTTGGGGTAGGGGTGACTAGCAATAACCATCTGTTTTATTACAGTTTTGGGGTAGGGGTGCCTAGCAATAACCATCTGTTTTATTACAGTTTTGGGGTAGGGGTGCCTAGCAATAACCATCTGTTTTATTACAATTTTGGGGTAGGGGTGCCTAGCAATAACCATCTGTTTTATTACAATTTTGGGGTAGGGGTGCCTAGCAATAACCATCTGTTTTATTACAATTTTGGGGTAGAGGTGCCTAGCAATAACCATCTGTTTTATTACAATTTTGGGGTAGGGGTGCCTAGCAATAACCATCTGTTTGATTACAATTTTGGGGTAGGGGTGACTAGCAATAACCATCTGTTTTATTACAGTTTTGGGGTAGGGGTGCCTAGCAATAACCATCTGTTTTATTACAGTTTTGGGGTAGGGGTGCCTAGCAATAACCATCTGTTTTATTACAGTTTTGGGGTAGGGGTGACTAGCAATAACCATCTGTTTTATTACAATTTTGGGGTAGGGGTGACTAGCAATAACCATCTGTTTGATTACAATTTTGGGGTAGGGGTGACTAGCAATAACCATCTGTTTGATTACAATTTTGGGGTAGGGGTGCCTAGCAATAACCATATGTTTTATTACAGTTTTGGGGTAGGGGTGCCTAGCAATAACCATCTGTTTTATTACAGTTTTGGGGTAGGGGTGCCTAGCAATAACCATCTGTTTTATTACAGTTTTGGGGTAGGGGTGACTAGCAATAACCATCTGTTTGATTACAATTTTGAGATAGGGGTGACTAGCAGTGGATATTTGGGGTGGTATTTCAGCTTCATTTGTAAGCTCTATGCCTGCCCTATGCCTAGCATTGCCATGTTTTCTGGAAATAAATACCAGCCTGCCTATGTTTTTATCTTACTTCCCTGCATTGCAATGCTAGTACGATGCTTAATGTAATGTGTTTTATGTTTTAATATTCTTGCTACTTTTATTGCTGCCATGGCCTGTTAGATGAGCACTGTGTTGTGTCCTCTGTTAGGAACACTGAGGATACATTGCAGCAAAACACTGCAATGCGTTGGTGTACTGTTTCCCATAAAATCTACCCAAAGAAAATTTTAAGTTTTATTTCTGTTGCTATGGTTATAAAAACTGGGAAAGAAACTAAGATCTATCTGCTTATGGCTATGTGACAGCATGTTTGATATGTTAAATCGGTGAGTTCATAGAAAACATAAAACATACATAAAAGCATTTTCCCTGGTAGTATTAATCATAGTCTCACATGTAATGGACGTGCATAAAATTAGAAATCAATCAGTCTGCCAAATGCATCTCCTGCAATGGAATTTAGCCCACTGGTGCTATTGCTGATTGTGTACTTGAGTTTTTCCACTGAAATAGGCTGTCAGTTGAAGACTTGATGAATATAGCAGTATATATGTACTGCATGGAATTTATAGAACCAAAATCAAATGGCAAAGACTCATGTTTTCGTTTTGGGTTCATATGAAAAATCAATGTCACTTTTATGACAGAATATTGAATTGAATTTAAATGCAACCATTATAGCAACCAGCTTGTATTTATTAGAAGCTCCCATATTTTATCAAGTGATGCATTCTGATAATGTTGCTGTAACACAGCTGCAGCCAAATGCAGTAGTTGCAGAAAGTTGCAGAAGTGCTTGTAAGCTTTTTAGTTCATGCCCCCTTGCAAGGCCAACCTTCCCTCATAAAATGGGAAGGAGATAGGAAAATTGTGCTGTATTAGCCATACAGCCATAGTCTCAATAAAAGTTAGCAAATCAGTAAATCCATATTCACCTTAAATTAGGGATGTACAGGTATAGGACCCGTTATCCAGAATGCTCGGGACCAAGGGTATTCCAGGTAAGGGGTCTTTCCGTAATTTGGATCTTCATACCTTAAGTCTACTAAAAAACCAATAAAACATTAATTATATCCAATAGGATTGTTTTGCATCCAATAAGGATTAATTATATCTTAGTTGGGATCAAATACAAGGTACTGTTTTATTATTACAGAGAAAACGGAATTCAATTTTAAAAATCCTAATTATTTGATTATAATGGAGTCTATGGGAGACAGGCTTTCTGTAATTCGGAGCTTTCTGGATAATGGGTTTCCGGATAAGGGGTCCGATACCTGTACTAAATCAACTATTTTAGGATCCGGACGAACTCCGAACGGAACTCCGAACGGAACTGAATCCAAATCCTAATGCTTTTAGGTGTATCTAATAAAGAGAGTGGCACTCACTCTGATTGGCCATCAAGTTCGCCCCCCTGCTATTGGCCCCTCAGAGTCTGATAACAACTCAGGTACCTACATTGATACCCATGGCACACTTCTCTTCCTCTAGATTGGCGAACATTTATTTCTCAAATCATATTGCCAATGCTGAGCTGAGATGCTGTGTGTGCAAGGCATTTTCTCTTCAGCTGTGCCGCTGGATTTTACCTCTTTAGCGGCTAATAGGGATGAGTAATTTGGAAGGTAGGGGGGTGGGGGAAGAAACCTTCTTTTAAGTTTAAAGGACAAGGAAAGTTACAATCACTGGGTGGGGGGGGGGGTGACAAAATATTAGCTACCCCCCACCCTCATGATTATAATCGCTTATCTAAAACCCTTGGCTGGTGTTTCTGTTAGGAGAAAACTGCACCAGCAGGGATGTACGTGAGCAAGCATTCCTCTTCCTCCTTCTGTCTTCGTACATGTGAGCAGAACTTTTAAAGCCAGCTTTTTCACTGTACTGCGCATGTACCGGCCCTGGGATTGGGGAGCTAGAGGAGGGGAAAAGGATCGCTTGCATTAATTAACCCCAGACGGTTCAGTTTTCTCTTAACAGGAGCGTCAATTGCCTAACATTTGGCACCCACTAGAGATTTAGCCTTTCCTTCTCCTGTAAAGGAAAGGCTAGTAAAGAGTTAATCTCGAGCTGCAGGCATACCTTCAGTTGTCTCAATAGTGCCTTTAAGTCTCCTCATATTTCTCCCATTCAGATGATCAGAAGCCTCATAAGAAAAAAATAAACGCTGAGCTCTGTAAAGAAAGTTCCCATAATGCCTCACTCCTGCACAGACACCCAGACCGCTGTACATGCTCAGTTTGTAAGACTATGAGGACGCTTCCTGCTGATTGGCTCAGATCCACATTCCTAAGGGGGTGGGGAGGGAGTTCTTAGCATTCTTGAGGGAGGGGGTAGCAGGAGAGGGGAGAGAGCTGCTTGTTTCTGGCAGAAGAAAACAAGACACAACAAATCTTTTTTTTTTTATAGATTAACTTTTTTATTGTTTTAACAACATACATAAGGACAAAACAACAATAAAAACAAAAGGAAGAAAAAAAGAAAAAAGAAAAAAAAAAAAAAGAAAAAATAGGGAAGGGAGATTATGTATAATTGATGCAGTAGCATATTAAACATGTTACAGTTACAGTTCTGTTATAGCAAAAGTAGTATAATAAATTGGTTCGGTTGGCATGACGAAGATCTCAATTGTACAGCGTCGGTCCATTCAATTATATCATACTGGGTCTTGCATGTAGTGTGGATGTTTTGGGTAAGTGACTGTTGCATGAAAGGTCTAATTAGGAATTTAAGGTTATCTGTATGTGCAGATTGGGTTGCTGCGTTTTATGTCAAGGAGCCTTGTCCACCTAGGCCTGCCTCCCACCATGGGCTCCAAATTTTCTCAAATTTCTTTTTGGAACCTCTGGCTATCAAAGTTAGTTTAATGAGTGGCAAGACTTGATTTACCAGGGTAATCCAGTTTTGAACTGTAGGAGGTTCAGGTCCCATCCAAGCCATTGCAATAGTTTTCCTCGCGTAGTATAGGAGTGTTCTATATCTGGTTCTAGCGTGGTTGGTAGTTATTAGTTCATCCAGTATTCCCAGTATACACACCTGGGGTGTCAGAATTTTGGGGAATTCTAGCTTGTCTGCTAGCACACATATAACTTCGGACCAGAATTTGGCTACTTGCGGGCATGACCAGGCCATGTGTAAGAAATTTGCCTCCTCCATTCCACATCTATGGCATCGTGCATTGGGGTTGCGTCCCATGGACCTCAATCGTATGGGCGTGAGATAGAATTGGTGCAGCCATTTAAATTGGACAAGTTTATCTCTTATTGAAAATAAGTAGTAATACCCTCTATCTGTTGCTTCCTCCCAGTCTTCCTCTGTAAGATCTGGGACATTGGACAACCATTTTCGGTGTGCTGTTTTGAATGGGGAGGGAGTTGTTTGTAGTAGAGTTTTATACAGTGTCGATGTAGGTTTGGTTAAAGTGGGGGACCATAGTGCAGTTTCAAACTGTGGTTGGGAGGTTTGTATGTCAATTCCACCAAACTGTGCTTGGAATACCTGCCTAAATTGAAAGTATCGGAATTGGGAGAGAGTGGGTTCTGCAAGTTTCTCTTTAAAGAACTCATATGTTCCCAGTGCAGAGCCGTCAAGTGTGTCCTGCAGATGCCTGATCTGTTTGCATGGCCAGTACAAAAAATCAGGGAACTTATAAAAGTGGGGGAGCCTAGAGTTTGCCCATAAGGGTATATTGGGTGTTAGGGTTGGGGAGTGTTGTGGATACATCTTGAGTGCTAGGTTCCAGGCGGTCCTCTGAGTTGTCATTACCGCTGGAAGGTTTTTGTAGTCTGCAGTTGCTCTATATGGGAGATGCCTGAGGCCCTCCACTGACCCTACTGTTACTGCTTGCAGAGTCATATTTGGGTTGTATGGATCGGGATCAAACCACCATTTGGTATAGTGCAACTGACTAGCTAGGTAGTAAAGGTATAGGTCTGGTAATCCCAGTCCCCCTTCTTTGGTGGGGGGGGGGTTAGTTT
Organism: Xenopus tropicalis; assembly: GCF_000004195.4. NCBI lineage: Eukaryota > Metazoa > Chordata > Amphibia > Anura > Pipidae > Xenopus > Xenopus tropicalis. The sequence goes on from NC_030684.2 coordinate 103,648,986, forward strand.
CTTCCAAGCAATTCTAGGGGTTTTGCCTCCCCATATAAAGTGTATTAGGGTCTGGTTAACGGCTTTGAAAAAGCTTTTTGGAATGTGAATAGGAGAGTTGTGGAATGTATATAAAAAACGTGGCAGGTAAACCATCTTAAAAATGTTGACTTTTCCCCAAAGTGTTAGGGGAAGTTTGGACCACATGGGTAGGATGTTATTTAGGGAGGATATGATTGGGTCGAGGTTTCTTGTCATATAGGTGTTTAGGTCTGGGTGGATTTGGATTCCCAAGTACTTAAATGAGTCTACTGTCATTAAGGGGATGTCTTGTGGTAGAGGAGGGAGGGGGGTCGGGTCTACACGCATCAAGGCAGATTTATCCCAATTAACTTGTAATCCAGAGAGTTTCCCAAAATGTGTTATGATATTGGCTAATGTAGTTAATGAGGGGCCTGCGTCTGCCAAGTAGACCAGAAGGTCATCTGCATATAAGGAGACTCTTTCCTCAATTGGTCCCAAGCGCCAACCTTCCAGTTCTGTGGTTTGCCTAATTAGGATGGCCAGGGGTTCAATAGCCAGGGCGAACAATAGGGGTGAAGGTGGGCATCCCTGTCTAGTGCCTCGTGTGAGTGGAAAGGGGTTTGATGTTATTCCATTTGCTTTAACCTTAGCTGTAGGTTTCAGATATAGCATGCGAATCCATTTTATAAAATTGGGCCCAAAGCCAAATTTGGAAAGCACCGCCCACAGGTAGGTCCACTCTACCGAGTCAAACGCCTTGGCAGAGTCTAGTGAGAGTACTACCCGTGAGCCTGCATTGTCATGTATCGTTTGTAGATTAAAGAACAATCTCCTTAGGTTAATATCTGTTGTCTTGCCAGTCATGAACCCAGTTTGGTCAGGGTGAATGAGGTCTGGCATGACCTGTGCTAGTCTACTTGCGAGAATCTTAGCTAGTATCTTAGCGTCTGTATTAAGTAAGGAGATTGGTCTATAGGAATTACAGGTGTGTGGGTCTTTTTGTGGTTTCAGTATCAGTACAATAATGGCTTCCATAAAGGAAGGTGGGAGAGAGAAGTTCTGAGTCGCTGTTGTGAGTGTGTTTAGTAAGTGGGGGGTTATTTCATCCGTAAGACTCTTATATAGGTCTGCTGGTAGGCCATCGGGCCCGGGAGTCTTGCCGGGGGCTAGGCCATTAATAGCCTGCTGGAGTTCTTGTTTGGTAATGGGAGAGTCTAGAGTACTTCTTTGGGTTGCTGTTAATGCGGGTATGGGAATGTTGCTAATGTGTTGCTGTAGTTCTGCCTCATTGTAGGTGGCTCTAGTAGTATACAATGTTTTAAAGTATGTCGCAAAGACTTCTGCTATTTCTTGAGTTGTAGAGTGGTGGGTGCCATCTGGGTCTATTATCAAAGGAATTGCGGTTGAGGGAGCTTGTAATTTGGCTAGATAGGCTAGTGTCCTGCCACTCCTGTCCCCGGTTTCAAATATGTGTTGGTGTGTATATAGTTGAGCTTTACGTGTGAGGAGAGTTTGTGCCCTAGCGAGAGTGTGTTGGGAGTTTACCAATTTGCTGTAATTGGTTGGATTTGGATTGGCTGCGTATGCTGACTCTGCCTCTTCCTGGTCTTTTTCAGCTTCTACCACTTGAGCTTTGGATTCTATTCTGGCTTTCTTAATAGCACTAATGAGTTGCCCTCTAATATATGCCTTTGATGCATCCCATACAATCTGTGGAGAGGCTGATCCTTCATTTGTCTCCCAATATTCAGTTACAGCTGCAGTTGCAGTTTCTAGCACAGTGTTGTTCTTGAGCCAAATTGGACTGAGTCTCCAGAGATTAGTTTGAGGGGTACCTGTTATGTTTAGGGTGAGGGAGAGGGGAGAGTGATCGGACAGGGCTCGAGGGAGGTATTGTATCTTTGTTATCCTAGGTAGGAGTTCAGATGTTACTAGAGCTAGATCGATTCTTGTGAGAGAGTGATGGGTAGTGGAGTGGCAGGAGTAAACTTTCTGGTCAGGATTTTTCCATCTCCAGGCATCTGTGAGTCCTAGCGCTTTTGTCCACAACATTAGTTTGTTCCCAGTGGGAAAGGGAGGATTTAATTTATCTATTTGCGGGTTCATTAAGGCATTAAAGTCACCCATATAGCAGGTGGGAGCTGTAGGGAGGTCAGCTAATTTTTTACTGATAGTATCTAGTGTGGTTATGGTAAATGGAGGTGGCATATATAGGTTAACTATAATTAGAGGAAAATTAGCTATAGTGCAATGTACAATGATGAACCTTCCATAATAGTCCGTTTTGAGTGTTATCAGGTTAAACGGGATTGACCTCTTCACTAGGATTGAGACCCCTCTGGAATATGTAGAGTATGTAGAGTGGAAGGCATAGCCCACCCATCGTCTCTTTAATGCTAAAATTTTTTGTCCTGTCAGGTGGGTTTCTTGTAACAGAAGTATAGATGGGGGGTGTCTCTTGAGATAATTAAACATTTGAGCTCTCTTAAATTTGTCGTTTAGACCCCGGATATTCCAGGAGATTAATGTGATATCAGCCATTGATCATAGGTTTGTAAAGGGAATATAGGATGGTGTAATTTGGGGGGTCGCAATCCTGTGAGTAGGTCTCTATATTCTGGAATTTGCTTATCATACCAACTGTAAATGTACTAAATTGTGACTTGTTGCCACTGAGCGTTTTGTAAAGGAACAAAAAATACAACAAATACAACATCCCAAACAAAAGCCCCTTATCCCACCCTACCCACCTTCCCAACTTAGGTGGGTCTATTACCCAAAACTGTATCATGCTTATAGAAGCTTCTAGGGGGTGTGTCTACACCACTCTATATAACATTTTAAAGAGGAATCAAGTTTATAAAGGTAACTTCAGTATGAACCGTGAAGAAAAAAAAAAAATTAACCAGGAACTACCATTGCCTCAGAGCTCTGCATTGGGGGTAGACCCATGTCGTTGCTAAGGCTTACGTGAGGTGTGTATTCAACTGTTACATTGCCTTCAGTGTGAATTTAGTGGCCCAGTTAATATCGGACTTATCCGGCGTCTGAGTATAGTCTCTACTTTACCCTTGTACAATGAATATTTTATGTCCCTTGTACATTCCAATTGCAGAGAAGGTGGTTCAGGGTGTCCAGTGCGCCAAATCTCAATTACGGGGTTGTGGTCGTGTTCGGTTTTATGGGCCAGTCATTCATCCGCTATTACTGGAGTGTTAGGAGTCGAGGATATATTTAGCGGTAAGTCTATTTGGTATCTAGTTCTAGTCGTTTTCCTCCTCCTCTCTGTTGCAATGCAACTGTTATATTATAATTTGCATATTCCGGCTGAGGAGGGAGTAGGTCATGGAGCCCAATGTGTCTGTCCTCAGTTGCGAGGTGGTGACCTTCTATGATTCTTGTGGTTTAACCATTCATCGGCTTCGGTTGGGGTGTTAAAAAACTGTACTGTCTCCGTCTTGTATCCGAAGTCGTGCTGGATATAGCATGCTGTAGGGAATTTGTGCCTCTCTGAGGCGTTTCTTGATGGCTGTGTATGTAGCCCTTTGCTTTTGCACAGCTGGTGAGAAGTCCGGGTATAGCGAGACTGTTGTACCATTGTAGGTGATAGGGCCTTTGAGTCTTGCAGCTTTGAGGGCTGCGTCACGGTCTCTATAGTTTAGCATGCGTAGGAGAAGTGGTCTTGGGGGGCCCTCTGGGGGATGTGGTTTGGTGGGGACCCTATGAGCTCTCTCAACCACAAATGCGCTAGAAAAGGTTTCGTTACCAAGAGTTTGTTTAAGCCAGCTTTCTATGAAGGTCTCAGGGTGCTGTCCTTCTGTCCTTTCTGGTAGGCCCACAATTCGGACATTATTTCGGCGGAGTCTATTTTCCAGGTCGTCTGTTTTATCTAGCGCCTGCTGGAGCTGTTGTTTGATAAATGCAATATCATTTGGGAGCGGTGTCACCATGTCCTCTAGTGTAGAAATTCTAGCCTCAGCTTCAGTAGTGCGCTCTCTAATGTTTTGGAGGTCGTGGCGCAGGAGAGAAATATCTATCTTTATTTCCTCCAGTTGTGTTGTAGTGGCTGTTCGGCTTTCTAGTATAGCCGTCAGGAGTTCGCTTGACGAGGGTTGTGGAGTCTCCGCTGCTATTTCTGGCAAAGGGGGTGATGATGGGGGTGAGTCGCCAGTTTTGGTGGGCTGGGAGTCCTGCGATTCTGTGCGTGCAAATCGCTCCAGCCTCGCCGCTGCATCTGGTTTTTGTTTCTGTGAGTGTTTCCCCATTTTCCGCCTTAATGATTCAGATGTTGGTTTCCCACAAGGTGTGCTGCTGTTAGTTGTGGGTTGGATATTAGGATATACAGTTGGAGAGCGCTCTTTGGATGGTAGTATTACATATTATCCCTCAATTCTCCATTCTGAGGGGTAGGTCTAGATTCTGGTCAATTACAAAATGCCAAGTAGTTGTATAGGTTGCATGTAGCTGCCCATGTGATTGCTTAAGATCTCCAGCACTCAGTATTGATTCTGCTAATATAAGCAGTGTGCAGTGGTTGATGGCAGAGTGCAGCTGTCTGCAGCTTTGTGTGGAGCTGTTTGTGGAGCTGTACAGCGCTGTAAATGGGCTTGGAGCCGGTATGTGACGCCCCCGGGGTCTCAGGCACACTCACCCAGGCTTATACGGCAGTCTCACAGGTTGGGCGCCGATTCCGGATCGTTTGGCGCTGATCCGGTTCTCCCGGAAGTTGCGAGCGGGTGCGGCAAAAATTTAGCCCGCGGCTTCAGCTGGGCTACTAGGCCGCGGCCGGTTCTCCTCCGCGATCGCACCCAGCGGGTAGGTTTTTGCCGGGGAGTGATGCGGACCAGTCGGGGAGCCTCCCTGCACAGTGCTGCTCGTGTCTAGGGGCTGGTAAGGTGCGTTTTTTATTTTTGACCCCGGGAGCGCCAATTTCCGTGTCTGCTCCTGTGCGCAGCCGGACACGCCCCAGACACAACAAATCTTTAGACAGAGAACTCAATTCAGCGTTTCTGTGAGTGCTTATGGCTGTATTTACATAAACCTTTCTGATAAAGCTTACTTAGTTTTTACCTTTCTTTCTCCTTTAAACAGTTAATTTTTTAATGAACTTGTTTATCTATGCTAATGCTTTTGCTAACTTTGTTTATGGTAGATGCCTTACTGTAATGATATCCCACACCTGTATGTGACCAAGCCTGGACTGGGATTCAAAATAGGCCCTGGTATTTCAAGTACACAGAGGCCAAAACAGCCCCCCCTACAAGCCCAATAAATAGTGACTGTCTATGGCATTTTACAGCAGCCCCTCTGGCATTTGCCAGAACCCACAGATTGCTAATCCGGGCCTGTGTGTCTCTTTGGGATGAGGTCACTTATTTGCATAGGTGAATTTTGAATAAGATTTGAGGAGGAACCTCTTGTGACACCTTAAAAAAAGAGAATATGACAATTCCAGTGTGAGCCTGCTCTCTGTTCCTCACATAAGTAAGTGCCTTAGCAAGTAAATCAGCAGCAACAACATTTACAGCAGCTAATTGGTTGCTGCAGATTGGAGTCTTCAATTATAGCAAGCATTGCAGTTTTACCTTAGCTTATTTGAAGGATGGTCAATAGCTAGCTGTGCAGAGACAAGCGTATAGATTAAAGGGGAACTATAACTAAATAAAATTTAATGTAAGCAAAGAAATTTTTTAAATATAATCAATTCCGAATTTACTGTTTCTGAAATAATCTTATCTTTACTGTCTCCTTCTCAGCATCAGTCTCTGTTCCTTCTCTCTTCATGCAGGAGCTGGGGGGGGGGGGGGGGGGGGGGGGGGGGTTGCTTCTTTTTCCTAGAAGATGATTAAGATCTCACTCTCACCAGAAATCCTCTCTCTTTACCTGCAAGATTTGTGCTGAAGTCAGTTATTCAGTTAGATTTTGTTTGTGCTGTAATCGGTTCTTTGAGTGAGCTCTAATGGATCTGCTGGTAAGGGCCCCCCTCAAAGACATATTGATCTAAAGAATTTTTAATTGATTATATTTAGAAAGTTTCCTATTTCATTATGATGAAAATTATATTAAATATATATTATAATATAAATTATATTAAATATTGTAGCACAGCAAAAACCCAAATGGTTGGTGCTCACTGTAGGGATCACCCTTCATTCATATGTGAAAGAATTATATTAAGGCACACCCTTAAATCCATATGCCTCCTCCTCCCCCGTGGATAGCAAAGCAACCCCCAGCATATAATTACACACCTTAGGGACCATATAATGACCTGTCCTACCCTACCTATATGTGCCATACTATGTCTGCCCTACCCTGCCTGTGTGACATACTATGCTGCCTGTGTGCGCCATACCCTGCCTGCACTATGCTGCCTGTGTGTGCCATACTCTGCCTGCCCTATGCTGCCTGTGTGCCATACTCTGCCTGCCCTATGTTGCCTGTGTGTGCCATACTCTGCCTGCCCTATGCTACCTGTGTGTGCCATACTCTCCCTGCCCTACCCTGCCTGTGTGTGCCATACCCTGCCTGCCCTATGCTGCCTGTGTGTGCCATACTCTGCCTGCCCTATGATACCTGTGTGTGCCGTACTCTGCCTGCCCTATGCTACCTATGCACACACAGGCAGGGTAGGGCAAGCAGAGTATGGCACACACAGGCAGCATAGGGCAGGCATAGTATGGCACACAGGAAGTGATGGATAGGCATAGTGCTGGCTGTGTGCCATACTCTGCCTGCCCTTCCCTGCCTGTGTGAGCCATACTCTCCCTGCCCTACCTTGCCTGTGTGTGCCATACTATGTCTGCCCTATGCTGCCTGTGTGTGCCATACTATGTCTGCCCTATGTTGCCTGTGTGTGCCATACTCTGCCTGCCCTATGTTGCCTGTATGTGCCATAATCTGCCTGCCCTATGCTACCTGTGTGTGCCATACTCTGCCTGCCCTATGCTACATATGTGTGCCATACTATGCCTGTCCTACCCTGCCTGTTTGCCATACTCTGCCTGCCCTATGCTGCCAGTGTGTCCCATACTCTGCCTGCCCTATGCTACTTGTGCGTGCCATACTCTGCCTGCCAGCCAGTTAATCTAAGTACTGATACAATTTAAAGTTTACACAAAGGTAAGCAGTCACAGCAGCCAGACAGATCATTAAGATTTGCAAGCTCTGGAACCTGTTTTTTTCTTTAACTTTTAATTCACTGGGCATTAATTATGAATGTGAATGGCAAATCATGCAGTAATACAGGCCAGGTTACCTTGAGCCTTCCCAAACAAAAAACAAATCACCTCCATCTATGTTCACTTTCTAATTGAGTCCTATAGGTTTATATCTCCACATCTTCTGGTGTTTTTTTACCCTCTCTGCAGTCATCCTTTGAAATCTCTTCCACAGGTTCTTTTGTGGTCCAACAGCAGTGTCTATATCCCTTCAGCTGTATCTTCAGGAGTGTTTAGGCCCCTGCTGTGCCCAGTTTTATTATTATTAATTGTATCAATTTCATTATCCATCCTAGTGTTTTACAGACATTTTACATCATTCACATCAGTCCCAACCCAAGTGGAACTACAGTCTAAGGTCCCTATCACATTAACGTGCACTATAGACAATTTTTGCTCCTGTAGTATTCTTTTTGATTCCAGCAGTACCTTGGACCCCTTTGCAAAGTGGGTGTTAATGTTTATATACTTGTGGTACCTGTTTATTTACACGTGTATGTGTATAAATGTCTGCATTATTCTCCTTTTGTAGTAGCTTTGACCCTCTTGGGACCCTTCAACATATGTCCCATTGGTAAAATATGCACATATAAGCTATGAACCTGAAAGAAACACATTTCTATTGGTATAAACCAGATTCATTAGGCATATTTGTGGAATTTCTTTAAGACCTGAGTTTGTATTCTTTAATTTGCAGAGCTCATAACAGTAGATGTCACAGCTAGTGAATATATATGAAGCTGCAGCAGGCATAATCCAGTTGATAAATAATACATCCTTTAACACAAGGTAGTATTGCCCATATATCTTTTGTGTAGCTTGTGTTGTTCCTGCACTCAGTCACATGTATCTTCCTGAGCAGTCACAAAATCATAATTTTCTGCAAGACAGAATGTGCCCTTTTTCTTGAAATTGGAATTTCTTTTCTTCCGACTGAAGAAAAATATCTGTATGTATCAGCTATTTGTTTTCTTTAAACATAATACAGTTGTTTCAGAACAGAAACAGCTGGCCATACACGCACCAATAAAATTAAGTTTCATATGATTTTCGGCGTGTGTGTTAGAATTATTGCCCTGATAATTTTCGTACCATATCGATTGGTTGTTTAGTTGATCGGTTGGGTTAGAAAATTTCAGTTGGACAACGATAAAATCTGTGCATGTATTGTGTATCGGACAATATCCTTGGGGGACCTACAATGGAAGTCACTTTGGTACAATTGGTGTCTGCCAACTATTTCATGTTCAGAACATCCCCCGATTTATCCTACATAAAGTTAGTTTTAGACCACTGCATTTAACCCTTTCACTGCCAGCCGATTTGTCCCAAAAGTGAACATCTACTGCCAAGCTGTTTTTAGACATTTTGCACTCATTACATTTGCTTCGGTTTCTTGACAGGAAAACCTACATGAAATAAAGCATGTTATATATCGTTTTTTCCGGAACGAATTGGGCTTGAACATTGTAATAAAATTTTGTACTTTTTCTGGAGATTTAACACATTTTTTGAGTGAAATATGTTAAAAAAAAGTGAAATAAAGAAAAAAGTATTTTTATTTTGTGTTTTTTTTCCAAGAACGATTACATTAACTTACAAAAAATTTACTGTTTCTAAAAGCCCCGATTCTACTGAATCCAACAATACCAAATATGTATTGGTAACCCACTTTTCTTGCCCAGAAGACACCACAATAATAAAACAGCATTTTGCGCAATTTTACATAGAAATAAAAGTGAAAAGGCCATCTCTATTTTAACATGGCATATCTTATGACAGAAATGGAAGACCCCCATAAGTCACACATTTTTAGAAACCGCACACCTCTATATTTTTAGTTGTGGTGTAGTTTTTGCTCTAAATGTAGCTCCTGTCGTACAGATAGCGTAAAAACATATGCCATATTTTTAAATTTTTTTTTTTTCTGAAACACAGTAACGAAGTCCAAAGTAAATTTGAGAATAAAACACTAATGAAAATTTTCAAATGAAGGCAGGTTGTAAAAGAAAAAGTTATCCCGAGTAAAACGATACCCCACATTCATGGGTGCACCTAAAGCCACGGCCTCCAAACAGCCCAAAACAGGGGCAATACATAAGAGCAATTTCAGCTCAAAAGTTTGGAGCTGCGCTCTAAGTGCACACCATGCAGCTTTTCAGTCTAAACACCCCATTACCTGTGAAATACCCCCACAAACTATATGTTTTCTGAAAGTGCACACCTGTGGCTATTCAGCAGCGCCATTCTTGCTTTCCTGCATGCAGAATTGTGGACGCAGTTCTCCGTAGAAGTTTGCGATTTGGCCTGAAATAAAGAAAAAAAATGATCCAAAGTTAGATTTCTCCCCGAAATTGCCATAACAACGAAATAAAACCACTAAAACATCAATCTGCAACTTGTCCTGAACAAAATGATACCCCACATGCATGGGTGCACCTAAAGCCACGGCCTCCAAACAGCCCAAAACAGGGGCAATACATAAGAGCAATTTCAGCTCGAAAGTTTGGAGCTGCGCTCTAAGTGCACACCATGCAGCTTTTCAGTCTAAACACCCCCTTACCTGTGAAATACCCCCACAAACTATATGTTTTCTGAAAGTGCACACCTGTGGCTATTCAGCAGCGCCATTCTTGCTTTCCTGCATGCAGAATTGTGGACGCAGTTCTCCGTAGAAGTTTGCGATTTGGCCTGAAATAAAGAAAAAAAATGATCCAAAGTTAGATTTCTCCCCGAAATTGCCATAACAACGAAATAAAACCACTAAAACATCAATCTGCATCTTGTCCTGAACAAAACGATATCCCACATGCATGGGTGCACCTAAAGCCACGGCCTCCAAACAGCCCAAAACAGGGGCAATACATAAGAGCAATTTCAGCTCGAAAGTTTGGAGCTGCGCTCTAAGTGCACACCATGCAGCTTTTCAGTCTAAACACCCCCTTACCTGTGAAATACCCCCTGAAACTATATGTTTTCTGAAAGTGCACACCTGTGGCTATTCAGCAGCGCCATTCTTGCTTTCCTGCATGCAGAATTGTGGACGCAGTTCTCCGTAGAAGTTTGCGATTTGGCCTGAAATAAAGAAAAAAAATGATCCAAAGTTAGATTTCTCCCCGAAATTGCCATAACAGCGAAATAAAACCACTAAAACATCAATCTGCAACTTGTCCTGAACAAAATGATACCCCACATGCATGGGTGCACCTAAAGCCACGGCCTCCAAACAGCCCAAAACAGGGGCAATACATAAGAGCAATTTCAGCTCGAAAGTTTGGAGCTGCGCTCTAAGTGCACACCATGCAGCTTTTCAGTCTAAACACCCCCTTACCTGTGAAATACCCCCACAAACTATATGTTTTCTGAAAGTGCACACCTGTGGCTATTCAGCAGCGCCATTCGTGCTTTCCTGCATGCAGAATTGTGGACGCAGTTCTCCGTAGAAGTTTGCGATTTGGCCTGAAATAAAGAAAAAAAATGATCCAAAGTTAGATTTCTCCCCGAAATTGCCATAACAACGAAATAAAACCACTAAAACATCAATCTGCAACTTGTCCTGAACAAAACGATACCCCACATGCATGGGTGCACCTAAAGCCACGGCCTCCAAACAGCCCAAAACAGGGGCAATACATAAGAGCAATTTCAGCTCGAAAGTTTGGAGCTGCGCTCTAAGTGCACACCATGCAGCTTTTCAGTCTAAACACCCCCTTACCTGTGAAATACCCCCACAAACTATATGTTTTCTGAAAGTGCACACCTGTGGCTATTCAGCAGCGCCATTCTTGCTTTCCTGCATGCAGAATTGTGGACGCAGTTCTCCGTAGAAGTTTGCGATTTGGCCTGAAATAAAGAAAAAAAATGATCCAAAGTTAGATTTCTCCCCGAAATTGCCATAACAACAAAATAAAACCACTAAAACATCAATCTGCAACTTGTCCTGAACAAAACGATACCCCACATGCATGGGTGCACCTAAAGCCACGGCCTCCAAACAGCCCAAAACAGGGGCAATACATAAGAGCAATTTCAGCTCAAAAGTTTGGAGCTGCGCTCTAAGTGCACACCATGCAGCTTTTCAGTCTAAACACCCCCTTACCTGTGAAATACCCCCACAAACTATATGTTTTCTGAAAGTGCACACCTGTGGCTATTCAGCAGCGCCATTCTTGCTTTCCTGCATGCAGAATTGTGGACGCAGTTCTCCGTAGAAGTTTGCGATTTGGCCTGAAATAAAGAAAAAAAATGATCCAAAGTTAGATTTCTTCCCGAAATTGCCATAACAACGAAATAAAACCACTAAAACATCAATCTGCAACTTGTCCTGAACAAAACGATACCCCACATGCATGGGTGCACCTAAAGCCACGGCCTCCAAACAGCCCAAAACAGGGGCAATACATAAGAGCAATTTCAGCTCGAAAGTTTGGAGCTGCGCTCTAAGTGCACACACCATGCAGCTTTTCAGTCTAAACACCCCCTTACCTGTGAAATACCCCCAGAAACTATATGTTTTCTGAAAGTGCACACCTGTGGCTATTCAGCAGCGCCATTCTTGCTTTCCTGCATGCAGAATTGTGGACGCAGTTCTCCGTAGAAGTTTGCAATTTGGCCTGAAATAAAGAAAAAAAAGATCCAAAGTTAGATTTCTCCCCGAAATTGCAATAACAACTAAAAAAACCTGCCCAATTTAGCCCCAAAATATATTCTATTTACCTTTATCTGTTTAGTTGAACATCTTTTGACTGTATAGCTTCATCTGTATTCCTGCGAATCTTCGGTTGATGCGGGGAGGTGGTGAAAGGGAGTCATTGCCCCCACCGAGTAATGACAACCGGCGGGGGCAAGTGAAGGGAGCGCGGGCTAGGGTTAGGCAGGAGAGGTTTCTGCCTGGCTACCCCCAATTGTTGCACCCTAGGCAGGTGCCTCTTCTGCCTACCCCTAGTTCAGCCCTGGCATTAGCTAAAGCATACCTCTCAACATTTGAAAAAAGCGCGGCAATTTTTTGTGTGTGCCCACTTTTGTGGCCCCAATTTCCACACCCCATTTTTGAAAAAAGAAAAAATACTCCTTATATATAGTTGAAATGGCGGGATCAGACGCAAATGTGCTATACCCTCATACTGTACTATCTAATAAAAATAAGATAAGGCAGTCAGTTATAAGTGAGTTATAACTATGTACCAGTTTTGCCCCCCCATACACAATGCACCCATAGACAGTACCCCCCATACACATTGCCCCCATAGTCAATACCCCCATACACAGTACCCCCATACACAGTGCCCCCAATTGCCCCCATACACAGTACCCCCAATTTCCCCCATACACAGTGCCTTCAATTGCCCCCATACACAGTGCCCCCCATTACACAGTGCCCCCCATTACACAGTGCCCCCCATTACACAGTGCCGTAATCTATTACATAAATTGCATAGCACCCCAATTCTGAAAAAAGCTGAATGCCTGCACCAAGAACAAAATATATATTGCCCAAAATAAAGGACTAAATATCTGCATTGAAAGCTGAGCTAATGAGTTGTGAATTCGCCAGTTTCTCTCCAACCAAAAGAGCTATGCCATCAGAACAGTACTATTACTCATAATAGGGAGAAAGACTACAATTAGCATAAGTGTTGAAATGTTAACTCCCATCTACCAACAAACTAGAACTTTCTTTTCACTACTGCAAACAAATACCCTAACTGTGCAAAAATAATAAAAAAAATATTCCATGGAGACCTAATACTGTACACTAGTAAAACCTAAAATGTCACCCAGAAATACATATAGCCGTAGAAACTGCCCTGAAAGGGTAGCTTATGAGGTGTCAGTAAAAAAAAAACCTTGTGGCATCAGCAGGGGAGATGAAATCATCCGCAGGCAAGATGAAACATCATGATCATCACGCACCACAAATTTTTAGGGGCCCAGTCCGTCACGCAACACCTCAGTTGGCTATACATAACCTAACATAACATTTTAGGTAAGGAAACACCCAAACTAACCACGACATAAAACCTAAAAAAAAAATCTGACCTGAATACATAAACCAAAAGGCTATTATATTAATTTTGCACAAAGCGGGATGCCAATTATAATAAATTCTATCAGTGCACAACAATTTATTACCCTTTCAATAGTGCAGCCGAGTATGGTATATCTCAAAACATTGTTTGAGACATAACCCAGGGTTGCGAGGGCACTTAGGGCAGTAGTACCGTGTATCTCGTCTTATACCCCTTTTACGGCACACTCTGCAAGCTTTTTGGGCAAACACTTTTCCAGGTGTGGGTGGAAGCGTATCAATAAAGTATGGCCACCTTTATACTCACTGAACTTTCTTATTTGGCTGCACATTATCAAGGGAAAACCACTGAATGTTTAAAGATTTTTAAACAAATACTATCAGTGATGTACTGTACACATATCATGTGACATTTGGTATAAATTGAGTAAACAAATGTATCAGGACATACAAGTTCACAGCCAACATAATAGATTTACTGATTCTGTTTGAAGAAAACTAACAGTTATTTTAATAAGGGATAGCTTTTACATTTTTAGGACTCCCACCCTAGCAGGAAGTGGGTAGCAGGCAGAGAGGATCAAAATCTCCCTACTCAGATATATGAACCCTATTACTCAAATAAAATGCCTCCTTTATTTTTCTATGACAAACCTGCACCACCCACATACATTGTTGGCTGTGTAGAACATTTGAATGACTAAAAAGAGCATAAATTCTCCCACATACAGTACTTAATCTGCCTGCACATTTATATCTAATACATCTTAAAGTCACCTAAACTTGGTTTCCCCATTGGGGGTCCACTTTTAAGACTACCTTATAAAAAAATAGGGCTGTTACGAGTTGCCCAGTTGGTTGGTAATTTTTCTTTTAATGAAAAATCCTAGTGCACATAGATAAAAGTTATGGAGACATCTTATAGCAGCTGAAGTAACCTCAAACGCCCTTTTCATCTTCTGTAAACTGATGTATAGGGAAACACTGGATTGATTTTCATCCACTTCTAATGTAGCACTTATGAGATCCTGTCAGACTCTTGGTTACCAAAATAGGCAAGCAGCTTAAAGTTTGGTATGACAGTGAGGCCTCAGGGGGCAGCAGTCCCAGATATGCCCTGTTTGCTACAGTAACAGCTGTAATTATTTTGGGGTTGCAGATTGTTTAACAGCTATTTTGCTCCATTCTGCCAGGCAGATTTGCTCCAGCTTGTTCAGGATAGTCAGATGATGCTTCTGCACCTCGATTTTTAAATACTTCCACAGACACCAAGTTGAAAGGAGATCCAACCTTTGACTGGGCCATTAACCTTTTTGTTGTAGATCAGTGATCCCCCAACTAGTGGCTCATGAGCAATATGTATCTCCCAGTGACCTCAAAGCAGATGGTTATTTTTGAATCCTTGGAGGCACTCCAATTGTACATGGTGTACTTGAGTCAATTACAGCCCTTATTCTTGTGTTGCTCCTCAACCCTTTTTACACTTGATAGTTGCTCATTGGTTGGGGACCCCTGCTGTAGAGTTACTCCAGTATTGCTTTGGCCATGTGTTTGGTAGGATCATTGTCCTCCTAGAAGATAAACTTTCCCTCAAGATTCAGTTTTTTAGTGGAACAAAACAGCTTCTATACTGCATCTTATATTGTTATTTCAGTTTTAATAAGATAACCCATGTTTAATAATTCTGTTTCCTAGATCTGCTTTTTTTGTTTATTTGCTTCGTTTTCCCTATAGTAATAGTGTGCGTCCTAAACTGCAAATTGTGCTGCTTACCAGTTGGGCATTTCTGACTGCTGACTTGTGATGAAAGTTAGAACAAGGAAACCACTCAACACGTTTACTCAACAATTATGACTGATACCAATTATACTGTAAATGTAAACTCTGCTGTAAGCCCTTGCCTGTTGGGTATCGGTGACACTGAAAGTCAGGTCCTTTACAGCCAGCACCAACAGTTTTACAGTCTACAGCAGGCAAGTGGTTAAAGATGCTCAAGATAGAAATCAATGCTGACAAACACCAATAAAAACTGATTCACTTGAAAGGCCACTAAACTTTAATTTGTTGTTTTGTTGCTTCATTTGTCTAATAGAAATATTAAAAGATCAATGTATAATAGTTTCATAGCTATCTTGTCTTATTGCCTCGCATTCAGTGACACATTCCAGGCATTAAAACTCTAGGCATTCTCAAGGAGATGGTGTGCTTTCAGATTTAAGCTCAGGCCTTGATTTGTGGAAGGACCACAAATGGCCCAGGTTGTTTCAGCAGACCTTTACAGGGGAGCTTAGTTAGCAATTTCAGTTTATTATGTCTGTGGGGCTTTGGGTTAACACAGGCAACAGAATGGCCAAGGGTTGCATAAATGGTCAAACCAGCCCTGGTTACATTTAATATACCAGATATCAGATATATTTTCAGTAGCAAAGTGCATATGATAGGATTGCACATGCAACATAGACATTAAAAAGCACCCAAAAGCTTTAGAAAAAAGATGCAAGATCATCATGACTCTATTCTTTATTTTTCATCCAGTAGGCAGTGCCAGTGTAAGGGCTTCTGCACTTTTTTATAATGGCAGCTGCTATCTTCTTCCTTCATGTGTCTTTCTACTAGGTCACTAGGTAATTTGATCAGCTTCAGCTGCAACCTATTGCAGCAACCTATTGCAGTAAGGCTTTATAAGCCAGCTCTTCTGTTCATTCTGTGCTGCTTGATAATGGCTGCATCCCTGATTCTAATGTAGGCATTCTCTACAAATATTTTGTTTGACAACTAAAATAAGAAATCCACTGGGACACTGCCCACTTATCTACTGAGCATTCGGAATGTTCCATTTATGCTTCCCTTCTGACCTTTTTTCAGTAAGGATGCATTTTAACCTGCCAGACCAAGCATAAGCTCCATTTAAACCCTCAAAGCCAGGTTTTTGAAAGCTATCATAATATTTCTTGTGACAGTGAGAAGGAAGCACATATCATCAGTTCTCACTGCAAAGAAAAAAGCTAAAAGTTGTGGGTTGCGAAACCTTTTATTTGATCAATCACAGATTTGATTTTTCAGCTAATGTTACTGTAGTTGAGTGCTTGCTGCTAAAAAGTCTTGATACGCACAACATTTTTTTAGGTACATATGCAGTTTTTTTAATTTCGGTATTGTCATAATCAAAAACACCAAAATGCCTGTTTTGCCAGCAGCCATTTTACATTATCTTGAATGAGAAATATGCTGACCGTGACAGACACTAGCACTGCCAGGCACGACTCGCTCAGTTATTTTGACTTGCCTGACAGCGCCAGTGTCTGTCATAGGCAGCATGTTTCTCATTCACTTGAAATCTGGTGCCAGATGGGCCCTGGGCCTCTGCTGTGAGTTAACTAGGCTAAACACACCTATTGCTGGAGGGTCTGCTTGTCCTGTGGAAGGGATTGGCTGTGCAGAACATGCAACCTGTACTGGGATGAGGTTAGCTGCAGCAGCAGAGTTGGGGGAAGTGAGGAGAGAAAATGAATGAGTTATAGCGTCACTGTTATACACACTGCGCTATGGAACAAATCTTAACCAGCTGCTACAAAATATAACATAGCAGGGATCATTTATTAACACTGGGCAAGTTTGTCCCACTGTTATATTGAATAATTTGATGTAACATTCGGGAGTAGATCTAGCATTTTATTTTTTACAATTTTACTTATGGGGGGTTTTTGGAGTACAATTTGCGAGTTAGAAAATTGATAAATCTGCCTCTTAAGCTGTATACAGTGCATAAAGGCATTATAAATAAAAATGTATTTATACCATGCACATGATTCATTAGAAGAGACTTAGCATACGTAAAAGGAGCATGTTTGGACACAAATACATATAAAGGGGGTGTTCACCTTTAAATTAAAGGTGAAGTTAAGTAATAACAATAACGATACAATTTTTGCCTTACACAGCAATAGTTTTTGACTGCTAGGGTCAGTGACTCCTATTTGAAAACTAAAAAAAAGAATCAGAAGAGGAAGACAATTCAAAAACTCTAAAAAAAAACAAATTAAGACCAACTGAAAAGTTGCTAAGAAAAGGCCATTTTATAACATACTAAAAGTTAACCTAAGGGTTAGCCACCCCTTTAATGATTGGTATCAATAAGCACAATCTTTGCATCTAACAGCCACACTTGTAGCTGCATGTTTAAATGATCCGTCTAGTCTTTTGTACAGCGTTGGAGGGGGCCCCTGCTGTCCGCCCCCCCAGTGTGCGTACCTTATAGTTAATCTTGCTGCGATTGGGGAAAGGAGGTCAGCAGGGGAGTGCCAATGCTTTGGATCGGGTCTGGGTTGGTGGGGGCCCACTGGGTTTTTTACCGGGTCCTGCTGGCCCAGTCCAACCCTGATGGCTAAAGGTGCTAAAGGAACACTTATATACTGTATATATTACCATATAATACTTTTATGCAGTTGTACCAGATTTGATCCGTGACAATGGAAAACTAAGCTGACCAATGCCCCAAATGATGGGCTTGGAAACACCTAGGGAACAACTTGTGGGTATTGGCTATGCAGCAGAATGTAAGGGTTTGGAAGAACATCTGCAGCCAGCAGCAAGACTAACTTTCTCCTTCTAATCTCCCAATTCCCCAGCAACTGCGCACGCTGAATCAAATCAGCACTGAGGGGCCTATCCTGCTATAATTTGTATTCTTATTACATTTGATCATGTGTAAGTCTAACATTAGAATGTGAGGGTTATAAATTCTGTATTGGAAGGTACATTATGTATATTTACGTGGTGTCTCCTGCAGCTAGTGAGCATGTTTATAATGTGCAGTGTAATACATCTCATAGGCAGAGTTTAAATGAGTTTTGTTGCCTTAGTGCCTTTTGTCTGATGATAACATTCTTGAGCCTATTTTTCAAGAAAATGCCAATTTCTACTCAAAGATAGACCTAGCTGTCTAACAATTTTGGGGCTGCAGTTAATGATGGCACTATGTCTAAAACAAATAGACTGATTTGCCTAATCAGTCACATAGTTCTGCATTTAAGGGACAGCAAATATTGTTGATTTTCTTTAAACTCGCTTTGCTTTTGAACTCTCTTTGCTTTTCAGTATATATTCCTGCCCAATATGATATATTCTCTGCTTGTGTTAGCGGTTATTATCTGCCTATGCTAGTTGTTATTATTGGCTTTACCCAAAGATTAAAGTGATTAGACAAGATGCTTAATCAATATAATTGTCAAAAGATACTCCGTTTGGGAAAACTGTAGGCATATATGAAATGGATATTTGCTTTGAAAGAAGATTGATTGTGTGCTGGAGAAAATATTAAAGAACTAAGAACAAAGAACTAAGCTAGGAAATGATACACTATGGGGCAAATGTAGTTGTGTCTTTTAGATTTTTTTTATAAACATTGGAATGTGTAAAAATAAATGGAATAAACTTGTGAGTTGTATTGCAATTTAAAGCGATGGAGTTTTTCCAATTAAAGTTTCTTCATAAAGAAAAAACTCAATTGTGTTTACAATCGATTTTTTTTTTCTAGAAAACAAAATGTTGGCTTTTATGGTTTGAGCTTTTATTTCAGCCCAAGGCCACTGCAGCCCTATAGCACTTAAGATCTCTGTGCCAGATGCTGATGTTTCAGTAGCATATGAGGGAGAATATAGGGAGCTTCTGTGGACATTTTTGAAGATCTCAGTCACTATTTTTGTAGCGCTACTAAACGTTGAGGGACTTGTACAGTAAGTTCGGTATATAAAATTCAGGACTTCTAACCATAATCCTTTTTAGGAAACCATTAGTTCTCTAAAATACCAACAAATTATTTTATTGACCTATAAAGCAGCATGGTAGCCAGTTTGCAGCAGATTAGTGACGTAACCCAAATTTGCTATCATTATAGTAATATGGTCCTCACAGTATTTATTGGAAATCATCAACAAAAAAACAAGTGGCGAGCGCCAATAGTATAGATTATAAAAACAAAAAAAAAATTCATTAAAACACTGCTCACCAGCCTAATTTAATTAAAAAAAAAAAACATATCAGGCAAGTAGCCTTTTCCCAGTGTGCAGGTAACAGTCTGTTAAATCAGGTTACATAGCATGTGGACATTAATTAGCAGTGTCGGACTGAGATGGCAGGGGCCCACCAGAAAACCCTGGATAATGGGCCCGCTCTCAAAACTTTAATTCCTCCTCTCCTCCTTCAAACTCTTTTTTATCCTAGTCTCTTTTCTCTACATACTATACTATTTTTCCATCTATCAAGCCTCCATGTTCTCATGCAGAAATAGGGAATGACCATGAAATAGGCTAAATATAAAGAAGCAAGAGGGCCCACTGACACCTGGGAGTTTTCCTGGTATCCTGGTGGGCCAGTCCGACACTGTTAATTAGCATACTTCAGTGTTCATCTTGAGTTCTTCTATTGTAGCTCCACTGAGCACCAGTATTTTACAGCTTTTGCAGTCCCCCTGGGCTGAAGGAATCTCCAAATGTCCCCAGCAAACAGTGAATGACGGTGGGTCAGCTTATTCCTGCTCCTTGGGAAAATCTGTGTAGCAGCTCTCTACGTGTTTCAGGTCATGTGACCCGTCATCAGGGGATTTATTGGAAATCATTGCTATGCTGTTTTTACAGTATGACTTAACATAGAACGGATCTATTTCTTATATTAACAAAGAGACAGTGGTTCTGTCATTGTCTCCACCCACCTGTGTTGTGGTTCAGTTTAGAAGAAGGGCAGGAACTTTTATTTAAAACTGTTATTGTAAAGCTGCACCTTTGCCTTTGACTCCTGGATTTAGCCAGCAAGTATCCAGTGGTGGGGGGTGCAACTTCAAAGTGCTAATATACTGAATCCAAACTGAGGTGGATTATAATAGGGCCTATCTACACTGTAGCCCAGAGCCTGTCTCCCCCAATATGTACCTTGCATATTGGTTTACTGTATACTGGCCTGACAAAGTACTATAGGGTCTCCCAGTGGTCCCAAGTCTGGAAAAAATTCTCATCAGCCCTTTCTTATATCCACCTTTAGCCATTATAATCTCTATACCATTTGGCTCTGTCTCCACCTGATTTTTGGAGGTCTCTATTATAACAGACACTTCAATTCTTGTTTTTCCACTGGTGCATGCTGCCTGGGATATAGTGGAAGATATGCAAAATGAATGCAGAGGCCCACTTTCCCTACATAATTAAATGGAATTGTCCTGTGTTTTGATGGAAATCATGTGTACTCCAATATATATGCAAATGGATTTATCATTTGCACTTGAAAGGCAAAGATGTGTTCGTAGTGTAATGAGGGGTACTAAATCATTTTTATGCTTCCATTTCATTTGCAACACAGGCAAGACTAAACAAGAAAACAATTCCAGGGCTGAGATTGCATAAGGCTTTTCTTCAGTACGGGAAAAAAGCCAGTGGGGGGTACAATGCAGAATTAATTTTGCTCCCCTGTTACACAGAGCTATAGCTATAAAACTGCATACTATTTCCATAGTTAAGATTTAGTTATTGTTGCTGTTCCCCAGTGCTCCGGCACCTGCTGCAGCCCATGGTAGTTCAACCCATTTCTAATTCTTTCACATCAGCTAGTAACACAGATAACAGTGCAGTTCAGCTGTGTACCTTATCACAAATAAATAAGCAAATTCTTACTGCCAAGCTGAACTTAAAAGCTACTTCAAAAATTGGAATGAAATAGGATAGGTCTAGGTCAGCTGTGCTGGACAATCACTCTTCTGAAAGGTAAAAACTAAGTAAGCTTTATCAGAAAGGTAAATACAGCCATAAGCACTTACAAAAAGGCTGCACTGAGTCCTCTTATCAAAAGAAACACAGGATTTCTTGTCTCCTTTTTTGTAAACATGTTCTTAGGGTATCTGGCGCCAGAGCAGTTCTCTCCTCTCTCCTGCTCCCGCCTCCCTCAAGAATGCTAAGAACTCCCTCCCCCCTCCCTTAGCAATGTGTAATCTGAGCTATAAAGGCTTCTAGGGGTCAGGTATGGTAATGCTTTCTGCAGAATAAATATAGTGTTCTAGGTGGTACTTATGTGGTGAATCTATTGGCAGTAAAATGCCAAAATGACTTTCCTTCTCCTTTAAATATGCACATGTAAAATAAATAAATCCCAACTTTTTCAAATGTGTATACCCTTAGCGGTCTATGCTAAAAACTGGTGCCCTGCACCAGTTAAGTCAGTTAAGTAGGCTACTGGAGTATCCAGCTATTTCAGATCCATAGTGCCACATACAGAAGGCTTCAAAAGAAGGATTGGAGTGTTAAAACCAGATTTTTCATAATAAAATGGGAATTAACCATTATAGCAGCACTTTCTCCTTTTCCATCTTTTGATTTTTAACTATGTACTTTTTCAGCAGACCAGACTTTGTGGTATTGTCCCAAAATAATAAAGTGTGTAGGGTGGATTTAAAGACCACCTTAACCTCCCAACAAAAATGTGAATCACTGAATAGCCTCTTTGGATTCTTTAAATACTTGCCACCTTAAAGGAGAAGGAAAGTCAAAGTCACTTGGGAGTACCAAAATGTTAGGCACCCCCAAGTGACTTCAATAGCCTACCTTTTACCCCGGGCTGGTGCCCCTGTTCAGAGAGAACAGCACCAGCCCGGGGTACCTGCAGCGCTTCCTCATTCCTGTATCGCTGCACGCGCATGCACAGTAGAGTGAAAAGCCGAACTTCTCACTCTACTGTGCATGCGTCTGTCCCGGACAATCAGCAGCAGTGCGAATAGGAAGGAGGAAGCGCTCGCTACAGGCTGTTTTCTCCTAACAGGGGCACCAGCCCGGGGTAAAAGGTAAGCGATTAAAGTCACTTGGGGGTGCCTAACATTTTGGCACCCCCTAGTGACGTTGCCTTTCCTTGTCCTTTAATAGTATGGCTTCAGCATCCCCTTAATCCCCATCTAACCCACTCAGCCCCCTCTCTCAGGAATTTTCTTTGGCTGTTGGCTACTCAACATGCTCAATTCGTCTCAGCTCAGATTACTAAACATTCCCTCCAGTCTAGCAGCCAATGAAGAGATGGCACTGCTGGTTCCCATAGAAACTCTGCTCTAGGCATCTGCTCCTATTTTTTTCTTCTAACCTCCTGTCCTTCATTCAGCTTAACCATTACAATGCTCAATCCAAGCAGAACTTTTATCAAAGTAAGTTCTGCCTATGTAAGCTTGCATTCCTGATTACATGAACTTGAACAGCACAAATATGCTCTTTGCAGATTGATGCTGCTTTAAAAGCACATTACATGTACGAGTAGGAGGCTAAGCGATGCATATTTGCACATACTTTGTATAACTGATCTTAAACATGAGCTTATTAACAGTGTACTCAAGGCCATGCCACTATCTAGCTTTAGAGACATATAAAGTGTCAGGTAACTATGAGATGTGCATTTTACCTTCACATTATTGTATATCTTAATTTGTACACTTAAATATAAACTTATAAAAGCATTTCTATTACAATGAAGCCATTCACTTGCTTTTTAATCTGTTTTAATGGTGCATCATTTCATTCTAGCTCAAAAGCAAGAGTGCCTTACTAAAAATAGTTTATAACAGGTGAGAAATGACTTACTGTTTAAGGAGAATTCTGTCCTCTGAAACGAACCCATTTATTCTTGCTATTGTATAGATTCCAGTCTGTCATGCTTAGAAAAGATTTAGAGCAGACAGTCAAGACTGTGCACCAAAAGGATATGATGATATTAGCACTAGAACCTGACACAGTGTTATCTAAGATGATACATTAGAGAGTAAATATATATTCACATCAGTGCACAACCTATATTAGCCAGTGTGGCTCCTTCTTTTCTGTAGTCTTACTATAGTACACTGATCACAGCTAATTCTGCAGGCCAGCAGTCCACATGGGGCTACCAAATAGCCAATCACAGTCCTTATTTGGCATTCCCAAAAATCTATTTTTCCATGCTTGTGTGACTCACCAACACTTTTTATACTCACAAGTACAAAAGTTTGGGTATCCCTTGTTTAATGTATCTGCCTGCCCGTGTCGCAACCTTTTAGTAAGCCCCTGTCCCTGAGCTCCTATATATTTCCCTAGCAATGTATATTTCTAGCATATTCATGTACCTGTAGCAAAGACAGTACTTGTATGGCCTTCTGATCACCAAGCTGTTACATTTCATGTCTAGAGCTCTAGAATTCAACTTATTTGCAATAAAGGTTCTGTGGTGTTTTAGATGATGATGATTGCCAGAATGCTGTTACAGTGACATAGAAAACAAGCTTAAAGGAGAACTATCATAAAAATAAAAATTTTATGTAAACTTCGTCCAATGGATAAGGGAACTCCCTGAATATAATCAGTTAAAAATCCTGGATTTTTCTAAAATGTTTCTGAAATGATCAATAACCCTTCACTATCCCCCCTTTTACCAATCTGTCTTTTTTATGCAGCTTTGTGTCAGAGTCAATTATTTTGAGAGACAGTTAGCTCTAATATATGCTCTATGAAGTACAGAGCAACAATGGATTTGACCTAACTGCTCATCAGAATCAGACTCCTCACAGAAAGCTGAACAGAGACAGATTGCTGAGAGAGGGGGGAGGGGATATTGAAGAGTAAACTGATTATTTATTGATTATATATAGACTATATTTAGAAAGGTTATTATTTTCATTAAATAAAACAAGTATAAAAATGTTCATTTTTCCTTTAATTTCATTACATAGGTAGAAATCAACATTTTAGGCACCCCTAATCTTCACCAACAAATCATATATGCTGACCTCTTCTCAAATAAATGCTTATCATTTCAGGGAGGATTTTTATGATTTCTTATGGCAGTGTTTCCTAATTGTCAACATACCCAAACCTATTTGAGGGAATCGGCTTTACATCCAAAAATGGATTTTAGGAAAATATTTTACAGAATTTATGAAATTACAGAGATCCATCCTAAAGAGCATAAAGATTTGTTTTCGGTCCTGACCTGTAGGTTAAGAATCTTTGCCTTATAGTTATCTCTGTCCTTTGTTAGTTGAAAAAGCTTCCCCAAAAGCATGGGGTGCTATACATAAAATACTGATTATGGTTGCTGACTTAATTGCTTTTAAAACATCTACATAGTTACATACATAGACATATGTATGGGTCAAAAATAAAGACAAAAGTCCATCAAGTTCAACCCCTCCAAATGTCCCCCAGTGCATGTATATACCTTACCTGCACAGAACTTACATATATAAAACAATATACAGTGAAACCTCAGTTTTACATACATTTTTTTTTACATACATTTTCAATTATTCCTCATTTTACATTCCTATACTAAACTAGATATTGAGATCACTATAGCTTTGGATATTATGCTTGTCTTAAAAGTCATCCGAGCCCCTGTTAACGGCATTAACAGAATTTGCCATCACAACATCTCCAGTGAAGAGCAGTAGCAACCAAAAATCATAAAAGGAAGTAAGTCACAGTAGAAATAATTGCAAAAGCGTGAGAGCTATTTAAATCTCCCACCCACCCATCCAGTCCCCAGTGCATCGGTAGGGGGTGTGGCAAGTGTTGGGGGTGCGAGTGCCTAGAGAGGAAGGGGAGGAGCGAGCTTTAGGTGGGGCGGAGGGGCCTAGGGGCACACATATTAAAAATCCATCCCTGTTCAAGTGCAGACACATGAGAAGGCTGGTACGAGCAGAGAGATGCAATTCAGCCTGCATTTATCTGCAGGCCGAGTTTTACCCCCATGCGGCATTAGCCTAAAAACAATTTTGCAGGTATTTCTGCTGTGGCTTACTTCCTTTTCTGATTTATAATTTCTGCTTCTATTGTGAAAGAAAATGGCAGAACTTATGGTAAAAGTTTGGTAGTCTAATCTTGAAAGACTGATCACCAGGAAAAAAAATAATCTCTTTGTGAAGAACCATTTTTTCTGCTTCAAGGTTTAGTTCCTCAACTCTAAAGGGGTGTCTTAAATCTACGAGAAAAATAAATCTGCTATATGTCTATAATCCCCTCTAATTTAAATGTAAAGAGTAATCATGTCTCTGGACCTTTTTGCCAGAGAAAACAACCTCAACCTTAACATTTTCATTTTACCAGTCTAGTTTACCTATTTCTCTGCTCTTTGCAACTCATTTATACCATTGGGTCCAAATAAAAAGGAAAACATTTTTGTCCCAGATATCATATCCACGCAGAAATGGTTGTTCAGTCTAATTGCAATGCAATAAATGGAAGATAAATGCAGCTTATAGATTTATAAGTCTGATTCATTTTATATTTTGAAGTCTACATTAAGCAATAAAGTGACAACATACCATGATTTGCTTTTGACATAAGAGTCAGTCGCGTACAGTAGGTGGCAATTTGCACAGTAAAAGGAAAACAAACTGAAGCTTTATGGCAGTGGTGCACAATTCTGCTTAGTATTCTGCATGAGTCCTGCACTAGTTTACCTTTCACAAATACTCAAGCAGCTTGAGACCTGTCTCCACATATGCCGGCTGCATGTGATATTTCATGGGAAGCATATCTAAATTTTGGAATGAATCAATGATAAACCAGATAGATTTGCATAGACAGAAATGCTGAATGTATGAATGGTAAACATGGCATTGATTATTAATTTTCAGCTTATAACATCTTTCTTATTGGATTAAACATGGAAAAGTATGAACATAACTGGTAATCACACTGACTAAATAACTAAAGAGACTTTCTTAAAAGCAAACAGATTACTACTACTATAATACAGTGTAATATAGAATATAGCTGTATAGTTCATTTTAATGACTTAAGGGAGGCAGTGTTCAATATTTAATAGAGAAACCGTTTTCTTTGAGATGAGCAGGGCAAATACCATAAGCATCTTAAATAGCAGTGTGAGAGAAATATACATTCAATATAGCCTTAGCTATGGTCATAAAATAGACTGGTTATGGAACAATTACATACCTTTAGGGCAATGGCTTAAGGGGCTATTCCCAGTGAGTTTGGCCATTTGTTGCTTGGAAACAGCAGTCCAAGTGACAAACTCTTGACAAGCGAGAGCAGTTACTTGTCAGGAGACTGGTGGTGAAGTGATAGGAGGATTGATTTTAAATGTTCGTCCCCGCCTCATGCATTATCAATCACTTTGTGTGCCACTGCCTTTAAGAAGCTGAATGGCATTATAGAAAATACATGCATATACATGCAATGTTCAATTCTATAAGCCAATAACCCTATACAATATTCTGACATGTCTATTTTTTTTTATCTATGGACAAGACCCAATGACCTATGTCAGTAAATGATTTCTATATATCAAGCACAGATTAATACTAATGGACATACTATATGCTTTCTGTATCAATAAGGTAGAGTGGGACATGTTCATGTCTAGGATTGCTGTGCTGGGTTTTGATCTAATGTCTTGCAGTTCGAACAATGTATTCTGAATTTGAAGGCTTTAATTAATTTGACATGGTGAAGCCAGCCCTAGTTTTCTTCTCTAATGTGATCATTCTGTAAATCCACTGAAGTTATTTAGAGAGAAATTGCTCAACCTGTTATTACACAGTTCTATTTCTCATTACGATTTAGATGCTATTTGTCATGAGATACTCTGCTGAATTAAGGGTTTGCTTACTTATTGTTCCTGCAGCATTGTGCATTGAAGGGCAATGTGTTCCTTATATTTATCCTCTCCAGTCTAATTAACTAAAAAAACATGTAGCAAACAGGAAAGAATACTCATTACTGACTGTACATCAGATGTACTTGCCAGTCTATTAATTAAACATGTAATTCAAAAGCATTTATTGATTCCTATTACATGGATGAAAAGGTCTTAAGTTATTGTTTTTGTAAAACTTGTAAAAGCACTGATTTACCTTTTTCTACACTGTTTCTGACAAGGGTCATATGTACACTGGGATGTGTCGTTACTCCCAGGTGGCCCATTTTCCTTGGAAGGAAGAGTGCTGCCCATTTGTATTCTGCCTGCTTGAGTTACTATTCTGGAACACTGCTGGACAGAACAGCCTGTATTTTTGCAGAAAAGTCCCCTAGCCAGCGCTACCTCCCCCCCCGCACTATGAGGCAGTGTGTGTTGTCATAGCACAAACTTGCACCCTTTAGTGCTCACTCAAAAGCACTTCTATCCTGGGTCATGACAAGCTCTAGACACACAAGATTAAAAATTCAGCACCAGTGCAAAGTGTGGTGATACAAGGCAAGCCTGTCCATACTATCTACTATAGGGAAGGTACAGGGTTCTTTTGCACCTTGTGATCCCTAGGGCAGAGGGCAAACTACAATATCACAAGTAACAGCTAAAACACTAATCAATGCCCTTATGCTACCCTGTTTAGACTACTGAAATCCTAGACCCCCAACCTCTCTCCCCTGCAATCAATCTTAAACTCTAGACTCTGCTAGAATCCTCCTGCTATCTCCTAAGAGGGAATCTGTTGATCCACTGGTAAAATGGTTATCATGGCTGACTATTAAGCAAAGGAAAGCATACAAAATCGGTCTGCTTACATTAAAAGCCCTTCACTCCTCTGCTCCTCACTACATTCATACATACATACAAATTGCCTTAGAATAGCACCCTTCCATAACGGACAGCTTTTTGGGAGTACATATGAACATGCTGCAGTTACAATAATTGCTACTGGGGAGTTTTCCTAGGTGAAATGCAGAGATAAAATAATGATACCAAACAATCTTCATAATAATCAGTTTGTCTCCGGGTATAGAGATACAATCCCCAGCATTCCTTGGCAGTGTTGAGGGATGCCATTACTTGTAATTAAACAATTCAAAAACCTTGCATTGGACATTAATATATCACAGTTTTAGAAGTGTTTAGGAACAAAAACTGCAGCTCTTTTCTTGTAAGCTAAATGTTGGCATAAAGGATTAGCCTGTAGGTTTACATGACAAGACAGAAGTGTCAGTATCCAGGCTCAAAGCACAAAGGAACAAGTGAGGAGACAGCAGTGTGAGTGTATAAGCAGGGCGAGAGCCAGTCAGTCCCGCAGACAACATTGTGGGAGGCAGTCAAGCAGAAAGGTGCTTTTATGGCTTCTGTACAGGACATGAGCCAGATTTTAAAAAATGTTTGTATTTGTCAGTTAACAGTACATCATGTATGGATGTTATTGCTGTATATGAGTATGAATAGCTGCCTGATTCCTAGATTAAAGCATAGGTGCCATGTACAATTTACAACAGCCACTGAATAAATTAATCCAGGGAATAATGGATTAGGTACAACTGCCTTGCACCAAACTTCATTTGTAATACTGCTGTTCGACAAGTGTCTTTTTAAGGCAGGGTTTGTAAAGTCCTGGCATTTCCCACACTACTTTGCTAGGGATGCTGGGACTTAGGATCCCTTATCTTTAATACCCTTGGTCCCGAGCATTCTGGATAATGGGTCCCATACCTGTACAGCAAATGTTAGAGAGCCACAAGTTAGAGTCCACAGGTTTATGCAATCCCCTAGCTCTGCAAGATCAACAAAAACCTTTGTTTTCAGATCACTTACAGGCAGATTAAAGTGCTTATTATTGGCAATTTTTGTCAAGCACAGTATGTGAAATAAGCATTGCTGACTGTTTCTATGGCAAGCAAACCTCATTTTCTTCAGTGTCTCTTAATTTCCCCTTGGCAGAATGCGAATCTGCAGAGCTGCGGGACCTGTTTGTGGATTTCTATCACATATTTAATGAAACTTTCCGAAAGCAAGAAATGAGCTAGCTCTAGGGTATTGCTCAATGTCAGGCTTTCTTTGCCTGCCCATTAGTCTTTAAATGTAAACTCATTTAGTAGTGAAGCATTAATACTGCTATGAAGATGCAAATTAATAAACTATGTAACTGTAAAGTATAACCCACAGCCTTAAATGTGCAGCCATGTCAGTCAGACAAGACTATTAAAGCAACGCATCGATCACTTCTGGGAAACATTTAAGGCTGTGCAGAACCTTATTCTGGGATAGAGATGTTTCAGACCACACTCAGTATTCATGTTATTACTATCAAGCCTGTCCCAATTTCAATGGAAGAATGGGGGGTGTAGCAGGAGCTTTTATCTGGGGTGGGGGTCCCAGTTCAACACATAAGGGCTCATTCACAATTCACATTCTCAGTGCAGTGAGCAAAAAAAAAAAAGCTGCATCCCTGTGGACTGTGCTTAGAGCTGGGTGCAGCCTGCATAATTCTAAAGGGTTGGGGGGAGGTAAATAGGCAGACTCCTCTCATGGCCCTTACCTGTCCCTACCTTGTGCCCTTACCTATCCCTACCATTCTAAGGGTGCGCTCTTGCCATAAATGACCCCCACAGTAAAACCCCAATTTTTCATTTATAATGGGACCAGAAAAAAAATCAGAGAAATGCATTATGCATTATATATTGATAGGGCCACGAAAATGTTGTAAAACGAGGGAAAACTTAAAACCATGATATGTAAAATTGAGGTTTCACTGTATAAATATAGTCCGAATATGACAGAAAAAAGATGAATGTTATAGCATTCCTCAATACATTTATACTTGGAAAATCAGTGTTTTCCACACTAAACTGGGATGAATGTGAGGAAGGTCACCCTGCTTGCACTTGACAATACAACCTACTGTTCATAAAATATGTGATACTATAACTTATAGTGTAACGCATTATGTTAATCATATAAAGGATTTAGCCAACATGTTGCTATAAAGAAATGACAGGCAATAATTCTGAATAATGGTTTGTGTCTTGTACAAAAGATATCATGCTGTCATAGTGATACATTAATCAGCCATCTGAAGGCCTTTTGCACCACAGAGACCCATTGAACATCATGCCTTGTAAAATGCACTAAACAATGACATACAGCACATGTATGGATTTATGCAGCTTAGTTATCAAGTACAGTGTACAAGTGTACCATTGTACTATTACTAAAGAGCAAAGCAGCCAAAAATTAGAAGAATTATGTGTTTAAATAGTATTCTGGAAAGGGCATTTGTGTTTTTCAGAGATTTCTGGATAACAGGTTTCCCAATATCAGATCCCATACCTGTAAAAGCATAATTTCATTTACAAAAGAAGACAGTTTGTAACTTGCACTCTAATTGCAAAAACTGTATATAACTGTGCTTATCAAGAAAATTGAGTTCTATTGTGTCTGAATATGGAAGCACCTGTAATAGTGCAGTGGTATCTATAATGCAGCATCCTGGGATTTATTAGTAACATAAGGCCTTGTGTTATGGGTCTTTCAAGTACCCCCTTTTTAAACTAACATAGACAACAGAATATGTATAACATTTATTCAAATGACTACTAACGATATGCAAAATTGGTTTGGGATAAATCATTTTTAATAAATCATATGTCCCAATATATTTGATTTATGTGGTCAGCTTGAAAAGCAATTCCAGGGCCAATACTTCTTTGAATCAATAGTAAAAGCAAAAAAAAAAAAAAAAAACACGCGTGCCATCACTGGATGCATCAGAGCCAGGCACAGGTGTCAGCTGTGCCCCCATAGGCTGCATTCAAGGTGCAGAGTTTTGCTTTTCAAGTATTTTAAGCAGGACTATGGTGCCATTATGCTTGTAATGTGGGATCAAAATCATACATTTCCTTTGCAAATGGCACAGGAAAGATTTGGCAGCCGTACTCCCTAGCTTGTAAGTCTGCCCCCTGCTCTTTTCTTTTGTAGTTGATTCTGGGTAAAATTTGAATTCATGCGGCATAATGGTACAAAAGGTTTGAAAGAGAAATCCCTAATGTCAGAAATGTATACATAATTGTGCATCGGAACTGCATAATTACATAATTGCCTCCAGGTGCAGAACAAGAACAAAATTATTGTTGCCTGTGAGAAAAATATGTTACAAAAAAAGCTGTTATTGGAAGGTAACTGGTAGGTCTGTATATGCATTACATAGGTTATGGTTTCTGCATATTTACTTTAGATTTGCTTTATAACAAATAACAATTGCTGAAGGATAGGCAGGCATTCGTTAAGCTCATAGGCGGAGGGTGACTTTTTTGTTTGGCTAAATATGGGTGATACATAGACTGACCTAAAGCTAATGTGAGACTTTAGTGGATTCACTGCTGGTATAAAAAATTAACCTCCCAACTACCTCTTGCCGTTCCCAATGACTTCCAAGGATTCTGTACAAAAATGCAGGTGCGGGTGCTTTTTATTTACCCTAAAATGCTTAGGATGTAAAAGTATTTATATGTGCACTTCTGTGAGGGGTTCTGCAAACATTGTGTTTGTGATCAGTTAGCTTAAAGGGGTAGTTCACCCCTTTAATATAATGTAGACTTATATTCTGAGACAATTTACAATTGGTACTCTTTTATTTTTAATGGTTTTTCAGTTATTTAGCTTTTTGTTCAGCAGCTCTCCATTTGGTAATTTAGCAGCTATCTGGTTGCAAGGGTCTTATTTACCCTAGCAACCAGGTAGTGGTTTAAACAAGAGATGGGAATATGAATAGTTAAGGGGCCTGCATGGAAAAATAAGTAATAAAAATGATAATAATACTAATGAAATAACAATAATTTTTGGCCCCCATTTGAAATCTGGAAAGAGGCAGAAGAGAAAGGCAAATTATTCAAAAACTATAAAACAAAATTAATTAGGAAGACCAATTGCAAAGTTGCTAGGCCATTTTATAACATACTAAAAGTTAACTTAAAAGTGAACCACCCCTTTAGATGTGTTTACGTTAGTTTTTTTTTTTTGTATATTCTTTATTTTCAGTTTTATATGCAGACAGTACATATCAAAGCCGGAGAACTTTCTACAGTAGGCATATTGAACACTTCATGCGTCAGAGTGAATCAGACAAGTTTAGATTGTTTACCACTTTACAGAGTAAAATAACGATTTTTATGTTGTTCTACTTTACCAAAGTTCCCTCTCCCACTTTCCAGTGAATTTAGGTAACATGGTATTTTTGTTGGTAGTAACTGGTATAATATGGAGATTGCATGATTCACAGGATTTGTTTGTTTACGTTAGTTTTATAGCAAGAAAGGCAGTTGGTACTGATATCCCAGGCACATTATATACAGTGAGACAGTCTGTATTTACAAAACCAGCACATTATATGCACTGAGATGCAGTCTGTATTTACAAAACCAGCACATTATATGCAGTGAGATGCAGTATGTATTTACAAAACCAGCACATTATATGCAGTGAGATGCAGTGGGTACAGATGGCAGATATTCAGGCCCTGGCACTATAACACTGGCATGGATACACAACTTTGGCCCCACTGTAACTAACTAGAAATAAACAAAACAATGACAAAAAAAAAACCAGTAAGTGCAAAAAACAACAACAAATATATAAAAGCACAATGAGCTTTTTCAGGGGGAAAGAGTTAACTTAGGATAGGGGATAGATTATATATTATTATAGATGTCAGGTCAGGCAAAAAACAATTTAATGTCAGCTAGTGATTCAGCCTTTAGAACTGTATAGTACCTGTGGGAGTGGGATGAAATCTGCAGCAAAAGTTGAGGGTTGGTTCTCAGGTAAAGTTTACAGTCTGCAGATTCTTCTTTTCAGTCTTCATTTCTGCACTGCCTTCAGTTTGTAATATCTCCCGAGCCCTGTCTGCATCTGTGCTTTGATTGGTCAATTTTACTGTCTGTCAAGAAAGCTGTGCTCTGATTGGAGAATCAACAAGAAGAAAGATCCAATCAGAGCACAGCAGAACAGGCTTGCAGGAACAGAAGATTTCCAGGACTGCAGAAACGGAGTGAGTTTTTTTTTTGTTTTTTTTAATGTGTCAAGCAGGTTTGGGGAGGCTTAGCCTCCCCTAGCCTTATTGAAAATCCGCTGTCCGCTGGTTAAGTTGCACTTCAGCAACAGCTGGAAAGTCGTAAGTTAAAAATAACATATATATAAAGAAAGAAATTTTTATCTCACAAGGGCTTGTTTACCAACATAGATGTTAGTACTAAATTACACCAATGCAGTTGAAAGCAAAGATCTGATTGTTATAGGAAACTGCTCTAGTGCAATTTAGCATCTTAATAAATTTTCCCCACAGTCTCCTACAGAAAAACCAAATGTTTTTTTAACCCCTATATAGCTACTGCTAACATCATCCCAAAATTCCCCTTTCTGTTTACACATGGAAACTGTATTCCTTAATGAGCAATGTGTCGCAAATGTATTTAAATGTCTACGGCAGCCTAAGGGTATTGTTCACTAAGAGTACATCACAGCAATATTAAATATTAACATCACTTTTATATATTTTAAAGAAGGCCTTAAGGGTACTGAAAACAAAAAGGGCTTTCTAACAGAATCACATTTTTCCCATTTACTGAAATAATGAAGGAAGCCCTTGCGGGAGACACATTGGCTTTCCTGCCCTAAAGATGTATGTGACATTGCACTGAAATGGAAAGGACCTAGGATTAGGATCTGCTCTTTGCAGTCCATATTCATTCTGCTAGCTATTATGGGCTACGATCATGATATTAAAGCATATTATAACATGGTTTGTGAGAGGAGCTCATTGTTACAGGCTTTTGATTCAGGAAAGCATAGGATTCATTTCATATACTGTCCTGGCTTCAAAACTTAATTGTTACGGTAATAGCACATATGTTCTTCAGAAGTTTCCTGGTTTGTCTATTCTATAATTTTGCCTTTGTACTTGCAAGCATGTCTGAGGTATAGTGCTGTAAGTTTGTTGGGGGACAAAATCCTCTACTTCAAAAAAAAAAAAAAAAATGCTGGAAAAATAAATGTTTGTATATATAATTACAGCTTATTTGTCAGTTAATTGTAAAGATTATTATTTGTAAATGATATAGTATGCTTTTGGAATATATGTGGGATTTTCCATTTATTTTTGTCTTGCAATCCAAGAATATTTAGATCTGATGTGCTGGTAGGCATACTCAGTATGTACGGGGCTTTTAAAATTAGTTGTATGTTTATGGATATGTTACTTTATAATTCTATATATTTATATATTTAGGGGCACATTTACTAACCCACGAACGGGCCGAATGCGTCCGATTGCGTTTTTTTCGTAATGATCGGTATTTTGCGATTTTTTCGGAAAATTGTCGCGACTTTTTCGTTACTAATACGATTTGTGCGAAAAAACGCAAGTTTTTCGTAGCCATTCCGAAAGTTGCGCAAAATCTGGTGATTTTTCATAGCGTTAAAACTTGCGCAAAAAGTTGCGATTTTTTCGTAGCGTTAAAACTTGCGCGAAACGTCGCACCTTTTAAGTTTTAACGCTACGAAAAAGGCGCAACTTTTCGCGCAAGTTTTAACGCTACCAAAAAATCGCCAGATTTTGCGCAACTTTCGGAATGGCTACGAAAAACTCCCATTTTTTCGCGTAAATCGTATTGGTAACGAAAAAGTCGCGACAATTTCCGAAAAGTCGTAAAGACGCCGAAAAAATCGCAAAAAATACGAAAAAGTCGCAAAATGTTCGTTTTCAAATCTGAATTTTTCCAATTCGGTTCAGATTCGTGTCTTAGTAAATGTGCCCTTTAGAGTTGTATATCTTGACATAGAAAGCTTAGGTTATACTGAAAAATTAGAAGATATAAGGGGTCATTTATGCTGTAGAAGTCAGGGTGCAGAAGGACCCAACCTCACGGAACTCACTCACCAAAACCTACCCGTAGCCCTCCCTGGTTTGCTACCTTAGCAAAGTGCAGCACAGATTAAACATGAACTCATCATTTGTTGGGTTGTGAAAGGATAAAAATGGGGGTACTAGATAACAAGGACATCACTATGGAAGAGTACAGAGGTTCGAGACTTGGAATGGCAAAATGATTGATGGAATGAGGTGAAGAGAGAAGCAGGCCAGAGAATAGAAAGACACAAAACAGCTGAGGTGGGAGAATGTAAGTCTAAAGAGAGGACAACAGGAGAAGCAGAGTTTTTTTATGACTCAAGTTCTGTGACATAATTATTTCAAATATAATATTTCAAATATATGTTTTTTTTAATTGAACTATAAGTCCCTGTTTGTATAGCACGACTTTCCCTCAGGCCTCATTTATTTGCTGTTTAAAGGGGTTGTTCATCTTTAAATTAACTTTTAGCGTAATGTAAATAATGATGAAACAATTTGCAATTGGTTAAGTTTTTATTATTATTATTCTTGTAAAAAACATAACTTTTTAACCATTTATTATGCATCAAAACCATGAAAAATGCAAATATAAAAATATGCCATCTAAAAGGTGTCAGGGTCATTTAGAAGTCAATAGTAGTTGTCATAGGCAACTTGTAATAATCTTTATTTAATTGGTGGTTTTAGGACGAAGACAAACAGGTCAATTAGTCCCCACGATTTTTTAAAACCCCAGGTGATGAAAAAAAAAACAGTCAAATTGTACTGCACAGGCCTAGTCGATGCAACTTTTACAGTGGGTGTTTAGTCGCTGCACCTGGATTTTTCAAATCCCGGTGGCTAATTGCCCCATCTTTCTTTGCCCTTCTTATGAAAAATTTGAGATTCTGGTGTTCTTTACATTTTCATTACACATTTTAATTTGTTTGTGCTTTTTATAATGTGCCTCCAGGTATACATTTTCATTTCAATGTACAACTACTGGGCAGGCATTTAATATCTTGTTTTACTCTTCATTTTATACAGAATGGGGAGTTGGAGCACCCCAAGGCTAAGTAAAATGAAAGTAAATTACAATGAAAGTGGGACTGATCTGGCATAACTGATCTGGCATCCCCCAAACATACAAAATGGGGGATGATCAATGCACGTTCCTTTGTCCCGTTTTATCCTATATGTGATTACCGATTTTTGAGGGCATATGATCACCATTATAGGTACAGGTGTATGAAGGGTGCTTATGTCACATGGAAGTTTGGTCATTATGCATGAAGAATAACTACTACTACTTTTTGTTGTTTTTCTATATATCCTAAGTCTAGTCACCCTTTCTTTTTTGTCTGCCCTTCAAAACTGTTTTTCTCCAGTGTCCTGCAGCATCTTTCACTTACTGTACGTTTTATGGTCACTCCCAATTGTTGCACTGCTTCATGCAGTGGGAGAAGATCTATCTATGTATCTGTCCTTGCTCTGTTTCCAAAATGGTACTGGCATGTGGGGGAGGCAATTTCGTTTCAACCAGTAACCACATAGACTAGTATAACACATTTTACATTTTTCATATAAACTAAGTGCAAATATTACAAAAACAATAGACAGTAATACTTACAACAATTGTGTTTCTTTTTCCTTGTAGTGAGAAGCTGGATGGAAAAGCTGAAAGACAAGGTAATGCAGTTTTAATGACATATTCTATGCAAATCAAAAATATCAAAGTCATTTCATCCTTAAATTTTTAAAGGTGTGTATCTATATAGGGGTGATTAAAGTCCAAGGCTCGAATTTCGGACCTTAAAAAATACAAGTGGTAAAAAATCGTATCAGATCCGAAAATTTTTGATTGCATCATGGTCGTACAAAAATATCGTCGTATGATCAGAAATTTTCGTATCCGAACGATCGTAAAAGGCACGAAAAAGCTCCAACCTACCCAAAGTCACAATACCGAAGCTTGAATGAAAATTTCGTGCTCGTTGCGACTAAAAAATTGCAGAAAATACGCACAGTTCTAAAACTTAGAAAAAATACTATTTTTTTGTATTTGGACTCAATCGTACATTGATAAATGGGCCCTTTTGTGTGCACACGTATTATTTTATTGCTAAGTATGCTGCATGGTGCATTATAACCTTCTAATAGCCCATGATACTGGTCCATGGAACAGAATGACAATAGCTGTATATAGCTGTATATGTATAAGTATACACATAAGTATATGTGTATATACTGTATATATATATATATATATATATTATGCAAAATAACAACAGTTCCATACATATTTACATTCATGTGCAAGAGGGAACAAACTGTGATACATACTTCTATCGACTGAATGAATTTCATAAATGAGCCAGTATTTAATAACAATGGTTTAAACTCAGCCAAGAAAGCCATATGTTGAATATGTTGAATAATTTTTGGAAATTTCTGAATATAAAGTTCCTATTTCAGGTTTTTCCACAATCCCATAGTTTTACTGCACAGCCATTAATATTACATTCCCTGTGCTGAATGTAGAAAGAGATGATAAGGCAGAATAAGTGGTGCATCACATTTCAGGCTTTTGTTGTTGGCAGAAACAGGAGCTCAGTATTTACTTGGAGTCCCTGCCAAACTGTGTTTTATAATTGAGTGAAAGGCCGTTAATTTTGCTGCACTGCAGATTAATCTATATAGCGTAGCTCTCAGGCAACTGATCCCTTCTGCTGGACTCTGTAGTAAATGGCTTGTCATAGTGCAGCACTGATCAAGGGAGCAGCAGATCATACCAGTGATGGTTGTAGTGGTGTTAAGATGAAGCCTTTTTCATCACACAGATATTATTCATGGATATTATTCCAACAGTTGAAATCTATGGCAACCACCATAGAAAAAATACAAGCAGTACGGCAACTTGCTATCATACATATAATTAAATATATATACAGCCGTGTGGAATTTTTTGGAGCTACTTAAAATATACATGTTAGTAATAATAATAATTATAATGCAGAAAACTTATATTCTAAGTAAACAACAGACAAGGTCCTTGTACTTTCTGTATAATTTAAAGAAAATAAATCAAAGATATGCTTATTAATACATAGATTTTTCTTTGGGGCATGTATTTATGGGAGTTTGTACTCATGATCAGGTGCAGTGTATCCTTAGATGCGTCAGGCACATTGTGAACTTGCAGAGAGTGGAGGGATAAATACACGAGTACATTTTTACAAGTATGGGATCCGTTATCCGGAAACCTTTTAAACTGATGTCAGACATGGCGTATTCTCAGCAAGCCGAAAAACGCTTGCCGAGAATACGCCCCGCTACTCTAAATGCGTCCTACCTGTGCCTGCACCCGAATGAATGAGATACGCTCGGGTGCAAGCACATGTAGCCAAAATATGCATAAAAACGCGAGAGAATGCCTTTTTAT
Organism: Xenopus tropicalis; assembly: GCF_000004195.4. Taxonomy (NCBI): domain Eukaryota; kingdom Metazoa; phylum Chordata; class Amphibia; order Anura; family Pipidae; genus Xenopus; species Xenopus tropicalis. The sequence goes on from NC_030684.2 coordinate 103,687,286, forward strand.
GCGTATTTCGGCTACATGTGCCTGCACCCGAGCGTATCTCATTCATTTGGGTGGAGGCACAGGTAGGTCACATTTACAGTAGCGGGGCGTATTCTCGGCAAGCGTTTTAAGGCTTGCCAAGGATACGCCACATCTGACATCAGCCTAATCTAGAAAGTTCCACATTATGGGAAAGCCATCTCCCATAGACGACATTATAAGAAAATAATTCTAATTTAAAAAATTATTTCCTTTTTCTTTGTAATAATAAAACAGTACGTTGTACTTGATCCTAGCTGAGGTATAATTAAATGATTTTTCCATAGACTTAAGGTATGGAGATCCAAATAACGGAAATAACCCCTATTTGGAAAAACCCAGGTCCTGAGCATTCAGGATAACCGGTCCTATACCTGTAATAAATAACCCAATGTGCTTGCAAACACTAGATAAGTTGAAGCTTTGTTTTCAACTTACTGTGGGACTTTAAATGTATGTAAAGGTTTTCTTTAAGTCAGCTGTGGACCTCATAGAGTTGTAATACAAAAAGTTTGGAAACCCACAACTTATAAGTACATATTTTTACCTATCTTCACTGGACACCTCACCTCTTAGAATAAAATGTGCTGCTATGTAATTCCTTAAGCTGCCCACTGATGTATTGAAACCTGCTGCGGTAATTTTGTGCCAGCATGGTACACATCTTTGCCTTTCTAGCATCTTCTGCCTCCCTGGTACTTATCTCCCAATTCAGACCCCCTGTTTACTGCTACTGCTATCTGGTTTTCCAATTTAGGCCTGGAATTGCACTTAAATGTTGATTGAGCACCAGCTGTACTATAGTAGGGGGTGTCAGATTCCATTACTCTGACTATGGCTTACACATTACTCTGCCACCATACCTTGATAAGAACTTGTTTGCTCAACCGTTTCCTGCAGCGTCAGTACATTTAAGCTGGATTTCATTTCTTCAGAATTTTATACTAGTTAATGTGGTTATACAGTTACGCTTTTTATTAAAGTATTGTGGCTCTTCTATTGGTAAGAGAATTTAAAGGGATAAAGTTACAGTACATAATCATAAGCTTTATATACATATCATAAACATGTATTTACATATACATGTATTTATTTATAGTATTATAAATGGTATTAAAAAATGAAGTCTTAAAATTATGCAGTCATGTGACCTGAAATAAACGTCAGGGGTAAAGTGAAAAAGGTTGGACTGTATCCTGTGGATGGCAGTGGTATCCTTGCAAGGACAGGACCTTTGGCACCAGGATGCTGTCCCAGTGCTGATCTTCTTTTTATATAAGCACTGGGAAATAGGGAGGCAGCACTTTGTATTTAAGTTTTTGGCATACATCTGGTATAGCTGTAAACCTATGCCGTAAGCATATACACGGGGTATGGTGTCTGCTTCAGGGAGCTGGACAAAATGGGAGTGGCTGGTCTCAGATTTATCAAATTTATTTCAAGAGAGTGGCAGACTTTTCCTCTAAGTTCAACTTCTGTTTGACAGCATCACTTTTAATTTTCTTTATTCTGTATGCCCCCCAGTATAAATGGATGGTAGCTCTGTAATAGGATAGCCATTTTGGAACTATGTAGCCTAACCCTGTCGCTTCAACTGTAAATTCCAAAGCAGATTTAAATTGTTGGGCAACCAAGTCCTAGGTAACCAACCATTAACTAGTAGCACAAAATTGACACCAAAAAATAATACCAGAATAGATAGAAGATATTCCGTACAGATAAAATGCCTTTTGAAAACCTTACATCCAAAGGATGCATCAGCTTATGTCACAGAGTTTTAAGCATTACATATTTGTAGAAGAGAAGCTTAGTTCTGTACAGCGTTGGACTGGGCCGCCGGGGTACCGGGAAAAAACCCAGCAGAGAGGTTAAGCCATTACCCTGTATATTCTAGAACCTTTTCTACTCGTGAGCCACACTCAGATTAAAAAAGTATTGGTGAGCCGCGTAAGCATGAAAATGTTTTTTGGGATGCCAAATAAGGGCTGTGATTGGCTATTTAGTAGCCTCATGTGGACTGCTGGCCTGCAGGAGGCTCTGCTTAGGGTAAAACTGTGTCTCTGTGCTTCCAAAACTTGTCTCCAAGCCAGAGATTTAAAAATGGGCACCTACTTTGGGGACACTGCGAGAAACATCAAAAGGGTGATGAGCAACATGTTGCTTAATGTAACTGTGGATAAAACATATGTACATTTCTTGGATCTTTAAAGGAAAGCAAAAAGTATAATCACTGGGGGTGTCAAAATGTTAGGTACCAACTAGTGATTAAAATCACTTACCTGAGACCGTGGGCTGGTGCCCAGGGTATTTCGCCATCTTCCTCAGCCTCTTTAGTCTTCTCTTCATTCCAGTCTGGGCAGACGCATGTGCAGCAGACTGAAAGCTGAACTGACACCAAAAGCTGTCTTTTTTACTCTACATGCCAGGGCCCAGAGAAAGAAGAAGATTGCAGCAAATGATTTTCTGCAGAAATACCCTGGGCCGGTGCAGTTTTATAACAGGAGCACCACTCTGGGGTTTCAGCTAAACATTTTAATTTACAGGGGGCATCCCCCAGTGATTATACCTTTAGTTCTCCTTTAACCTATCTATTAGTAATCTGCTGAGCTTATTACTAATCAAGTTTGATATACCAACAGAAGTGTCTGAATTTTTTTTATCTCTTCTCCTAGTATACTGTTCTGTCTTAGCTGTGGAAAATATTGGTCCTTTAGAATGAACTATTCTATTACAATATCCAGTTTTAAATAGGAACATATTGTATCTCATGAAACAAAAAAACTCTGCTGTCAGTAAAAGAAGACATGGAACAAGCTGACATGCATCAATAGGATGTCTAGCTAAAATGGAGATTTTATTTTGTGAAAGGAAACCATGATATAATGTATATATAAATAAGTGACCTTTCAGATAATGTTATCAAATATTTCCTTTATACAAAGAGTTCTCCTGTAACAGGAAGAAGTGTAGTAAAAATAGCAGTTCCTGTTTATTCATTGGCCGATGTAATCTAGCATGTATGGGGTGGGATGTTTTCCAGATAAGGGGTCTTTCTGTAATTTGGATCGCCATACCTTTAGTCTACTAAAAAATAATTTCAAATATTAAATAAACCCAATTGGATTGTTTTGCCAATAAGGATTAATTATATCTTAGGGGCTGTATTATATATAGGCACCCAAGGCCCTGTGCCTAGGTAAGCAGCTTTTGGGGGGTGGCCCTCAGTGTCTACTTAATAGATTTTCTTTTTAAGAAAAAAAAATTAAAAATTCCCCCCAGCCCTGTCTGGAAATTTTCTGCAGAAATCCAATGGTAGACCTGGGGGGGTTAGGCTTTGTGATGCGGCGCAAGTGATGTCACCTAATCTGAAGGGAGGGGGGAGAATGTACAGTATTTAGGTCCAGTTCCTTGGGTGGCACTGGACGGTACTGATTATTACAGATAAGAAATGATTACAGAAGAAATAATTCATCATACTGAAATAAGAAACCTTCTAAATATAATTATATCTTCACTATCACCCTTTCAGCATCTATCTCTCTTCCTGCAGGAGTTGGTGTTAGATTTTGATTGACAGTTAGATCTAATATATCTCTTGGGGGGGGGCTCCCTTCCCAAGCAGTTGCATTAAAGCTTACTTAAGTAACGGATTCCTGCACAAACAAAATCTAACAAAATAACTGCCTTTGCATACATTCTTCATGTAGAGAGACAGGGTTTCAGGTGATTTTTTCAAAGAGTGAGCTCTATGCATCTTCTAGGCCAAAAGGTGCACCCCCCCTCCAAATGCCGTATCACATCTAACTATCAATCAGTATCAGACTCCCAACTTCTGCATAAGAAGAGAATGAAGATGCTGAGAGGGGAAGAGTGAAGGTGGCCATACATGGGCCAATTCTAGCTGCTGATATCGGTCCCTTTGACTGATTCAGCAGCTTTTCGCCCCATGTATGGACACTAACGACAGGCCTGCCCGACCAACATCTGGCCTGAAATCGGGCAGATCTTGATCGGGCAGGTTTGAAAATTAGTCGCATCGGGGACCGCACCGGCTCGTTGATGCGATCCCCGAACTGATGGACGCCTATGCCAATTGACCAAATTAGGCTGATATCGACCGTTGGTGACCTCGCCAAGCGAGTGGATCTTAGCGTGTATGGCCACCTTTAAAATGAACTTGATTATTTCAGAAATGGTTCCGAATTATTATCTTATTATATTTATAAAGTTTGCTATTTAGTATTTTAATATGATGAAACATATTACATTTTCATTTTTGTGACAGTTCCCCTTTAAGCAACATGAGTGAGCTACTAAATACCCAGAATCACATCCCAGCAATGGTTATGGAGTGCCAACAAGGAAGAGGCTGATGCCAGTTTTAGGGAAGATTTAGCTACACGTCTACATGTGGCATTAGCCTTAGATGTTTCCAGAATACTAAAACACTGCTTAAAACTCTGATACTGCGTAATACTACACAGTGTGTTCAAGTAAACATTTTGTCTAAATTTCAGTGAGTGTTCCTATTAAATTTACTTATTTACTATCCATATTAAAATGGCAGAAATAATATTTAGAAAGACAATTTAAAGATAATTAAAGAAATTAAACATATGATGACTTTAAAAAGATGTTAAGCTCACTTATTTTGGAATAACAGAACAAAAAAAGTTTTTGTGTGTATGTGGCAAAGACCCTGAAAGTGTTATAAATATGTATTGCTAATTTTTATTCAGGCAGGATACATGTCTGGAATGCTCATACCCGTAGGAGTCGGCGTAGCCGGAGCACTTTTAATCCTTGGAGCTCTGTACAGCATAAAGATCATGAATCGCCGCAGGAGAACTGGCTTCAAACAGCATAAAAGAAAGGTAGAAAGGAGCACCTGGGAGCCCTATTAGCAATCCATGATTAAAAGGAAAATGTTATTGTGAAGCATGTGTCAAAGACATTTCAAAATATTTACTGTTTTCAAAGGTCAAAAAAAAGTATTACATCAGGAAAAAAGCAGGTTACTTGTCTTTTATATAAGATTAGTTTTAGGGCAATTGCACACAGCATTTTGCCACCCGCATTTTATCTAACTCAACAAAATGCTGGAAACTGCCCTGGACTTGTATGGTAATTGCCTAGACAATACCATAGTGGCTGTGTGTAAACAATAGGGTTTTGAATATACTACCATGCCAGGCATGTTGTTCAGTATATAAGAGATTATTCAATGGATACATTATGTGCAGGTTTTTATCCCTCAGACCGACTGTGAAGTACTGATATGCAAGTGATGTTGCTCCTCTGTATATCTGTGCAGAAGATGCTTCATATCTTCTCTCCACATTCTATTTTATTATTTCTCTGGAGAATGCTTCAGATTGTACAGCTGCAGTAGGAAAAGCTGAATAATTCAAAGAGTAAAAAACATAAAGCCACAAAGTAAACTGCATCGTAGTAGCTTTGTCTACATATTACAGAATGCAGAGGCAAATACCTCTAAGCATATTATTGCCATTATTTTCTAATTACTTTTGGTTTCCACTCCAGTATTTCCTTTCCCTGACTCCAGATTTCCATCTTTTTTTGTCTTGGTTCTTCCATGTTCTCTATTTTTACATACCCATGCCATGCTAAGTTTGCAACATCTCCCAAGATCCTCACTCTTTTCTCCTCTTTCTCCAGCAGAGAGAATTTAACAGCATGCAAGACAGAGTAATGCTCTTAGCCGACAGCTCAGAAGATGAATTTTGAATTGGACTGCTCAGATACTGGGATATTTAATGACACCTTTGCAAAAAGAGAATGAAATTCCTGCAATCCCACTGCTATCAGCCAGCTGTGTAACACCCTGTAGTGATTACCGTGCATTGGAAACTAAGGCATGCTGTCCTCTAAATGATGTTTGTTTTATTACAACTGTGAAATGACACGTGTATACACTGCTCTTTGTGGATATGCAGATTCCTTCTTGTGCAAATGTACTGCTTTATAGGAAATCTTTCTTTTCTTAATGAGTTACATGGGTGTAGTCTAGTGATCCACAACCTGGAGTTTAAAAGCTATTGCTGAACTAAAACATCCAAAAGCTTCTACTAGCCTAAATTTAAATAGTTCAGTGACTGGAGAGTTGCATGTTTAGATCCCTGGGTCACTTTACTAAACTGTAAATAAAACACTGACCCTTGTGATACTGTTAAACCATGGCTCTAATTATCAGGAGTTATAGTGCTGCAGCAGGTTTGCAACCCACAGTACATGATGTGTATTAGAAGCATAGTAAGGACTTTGTAGATTAGGGAGTTGAATTACCCAGAAGTCAGGTCTGGCAGAGCATTCCGCTTTCCTTTTCTGACTTCCCTCTACTTCCTTGTTTGTGGATAAAGCTTGTGTGGAATAGGTGCAGGTGGTGGGTCACTAACTTGTAGTAAACCCTTATATGAGAGAAGCAACACAGAAATATCCACATATAATTTTTGGCAAAGAAACTACTGTAGTGTTGCTGTATGAATTATGCTATCCAGGATGCACCAACTGGCACATCACAGTGGTTGTTTCTTGTTGGGATCATTGAGTGCAAAGTGTATTTGTAACATAAGCAATATAGGCACATAGTGTATAAGACCGGTGATTAGTGTTAGGTGTGGCTTAGTGTGAATAGCAGGGTCTCAATGAAGTCTCACATTAAACATTATCATTGGAATCTTGTGGGTTAGTATATCCATTGGGTTATCTGGGCCTAAAGGGGTTGGGCCCAATCACTGCTGCCTCTTGTACAAGATCACCATTATTATATGTAAGGGATGAATCCTAGCTTGATAAATAGCTTCCATGATAAATTAACCATAGTGAGTTTGATGGAAACTGTAGAGTAACACCAGTTAAAAAACTAAGTAATACTATCATATTGCACCTGCAACTATGCATTTTTGTGACACTAAATAAAATATTTATGGTAATTGTATGAATGCAAACAATTGACAGGTTTAAATCATTACATCTTCCATACCCTTTATTAGCTTAGTTGCTTTTCTCCAGGCTTTTTCTATTTCATTATTGTCCCTTTGAAACACTAAAGACCAAAACTGCACTGCATATTCTAGATGGGACCTTACCAGTGCTTAGTAAAGGGGAAGACTTAACATTATCCACTTAAAATACAGGACAATACTCGGTGGCCCTTCCTACTGCTGACTGGCATTGCTTGATAAAACTTCTTATACTCTGGCAGGTTGTCTGATCCTGTGGTGCCCTCTGATCCAATGCACATTTCTGTAAGTAAAAAATGTATAGGTCCTCCTCAACAGGTAACAACCCTCTGCTGGTCCCAATCATTTGCTTGCAATCCCTTATGATATAATTAGCATATTTGTTCTGGATTACTTGGGGACCTGGGCTTTTGTGCTTAAGGAGCCATTTTGTAATGTGGAGCACCATACATAAAGGCTAATAAACATTAAGAACCTGATATTAGGTTTGCCATCAACAAGGATTTATTTAAGTTCTAGAAAAAAAGGCATATCAGTCAAAATAAGGATTATTTGGAATTGCACATTTTGGTCCTTTTGTGTGTAATGGGTTTCTTACTTAGGAGAGTTTGAAGGTTATTTATGAATAAGGTAAAAACCAATGGCCCAGTGACAGAAGTCTGAGGTACTCCACAAACAATATTGGTTTAACTAGAAAATATTCTGTTAATCACCAGCATCTGTAATATTTTAAGCCAATTATTATACATGTACAAATAATAAGATCCAAGCCAGCATTGCTTAATTTGCTTGGTTATCCTCTATACTTCCTCTAGCAGTGATGGTCAAAAAATAATTTTGAGAGAGTTCATAGTGATGAAATTGCACATGTACATCTTCAACTGCAGTGAGCTAAGTGCAATTTTGAGTGCCATATTTTTTTCCCCATAATGCATAAGTTCTTTGCAGAAGTGAAGCATCATTGCGGTTGCTACAGCACAATGCGATTGGTACAGTTGTGCTGTACCTACTGCAATTGTGTCCATTTCAACAAAATTACTGCAACTGCGGTAATTTCAGCTCAAATCAGATGCAACTACGTGGACATCTGGCTAGCATGATTTCTGATGTTTGACACGCAAGTGATGTCTGTACAGGTATGGGACCCCTTATCCGGAATCCATTATCCAGAAAGTTCTGAATTACGGAAAGCCCATCTCCCATAGACTCCATTCTAAGCAAATAATTCAAATTTTTAAAAATGATTTCCTTTTTTCTCTGTAATAATAAAACAGTACCTTGTACTTGATCCCAACTAAGAAATAATAAATCCTTATTGGAGGCAAAACAAGCCTATTGGGTTTATTCAATATTTAAGTTATTTTTAGCAGACTTAAGTTGGGAGATCTTAAGTTATGGGGATCCAAATTACGGAAAGATCTCTTATCCGGAAAACCCCATGTCCTGAGCATTCTGGATAACAGGTCCCATACCTGTACCTGATTCTTTAGGCACAAGGGTGCTGCACCTATTGAGATTGGGAGCAAAGGGAACTCTGTAGCTACTGCCTCACCAGTAGGACTGAGCAGTGCTGCGTGCAACTATACGGAAATGCATGGAGCGCATTTTAAAGCAAGTAACATAGTAACATAGTAAGTTGGGTTGAAAAAAGACATACCTTTAAAGGACATTTAAAGCCTACATTTTGATATAATTTATATAGGTTTGGCATCTCCCCCACCCAAATGGCATAATTTGTACTGCATATAGCCTTTCCATTTTCCAACCCCATCCTCTTTCCCTAAAACAAATAGCAGTTTTCACCTGGCAGCCATTTTCCCTCTGACACATCATCAGTGAAGTTTACATCTGCAAACAACACATGCACACTGTAAAGTTCATACAATGAAGAATGCAGGCTTACCCAGGCAGAACTTACTTTGATAAATAGTCCTGCTTGAATTCAGCACTGTAATGGTTAAGCTGGGCTCAGGAAAAAAGGTTAGAAGAAAAAAATATGAGCAGACAGCTAGAGCACAGTTTCTATGAGAATCAGCAATGCCATTTCTTCATTGACTGCTTGACTAGAGGGCATGTTTAGTAATCAGAGTTGAGAAGAACTAAGCATGCTCACTAGCCAATAGCCAAAGTAAATTACTGAGGAAGGAGGGCAAGCGGCTTAGAAAAGGAGAAGTAAATTGTAAACAATGCTGAAACATACATATACCATGGACACTTACTGTAAACAAATTACTTTCTTTATGAAGATGCATTTTATGATTTGAGTGTGCAGATGCAGATGATTAGCATGAAAGGATCAAAAAACATTTAAATGATCCCTGGCACTATGTTGAAAGGGAGATGTGAAATAGAATATTAGGGCTGGAGTTGGCTATGGAGAGCAACACATTATTACACATAGACTTTTTTATTATCAAACTTCTAGCTTTCTCCTTTTTTAAATTTTCAGTCATAGAATTTTGAATATTAGTAGATTTTTGGATTTTAATGGTATATTATATGCTAGTGAGCATGCAAACTACCATCAAATCACACAACTCTATGTAGATGTTTTTGTTTGTTTTTACCAATATAGGGATTCATAGTTTGTATAAAGATGCTTCCATTGTTTTAACTGGAGAAGCTTTGGGGCTCAATTACAAATGGTTTTTGTGAGGATTTATTATAAATAGGGTACAGCATGCATAGCTGTCCTATAGCTGCAGACAAAGCTTGCCATTTTAAAGGTTGGAGAGAGAGCATTAGAATTGTTTCACATTTTAATGAATTGTTCAGCAACCTCACCAGATAAGTTGAGGGCCTCTTAGGCGACCCCTGTAAAAGGTTTGTTTGACCCCCAAAGGGATCCCGACCTACAGGTTGAGAACTGCTGATGTAAAACCTTAAAATGGTCACAGCAAACAGTTTTTGTAGACCTATCATTTTAAAAAATAAAAGGTTGTTGCACACATATTTACACAGTTAGAGGGGTTTGGTTATTACAATGACACAACTGCATGGTGAAGTAGATTACTAGGCATGAAAACCTAATCTAGCACTGTATGTTACTCTGCAGTCAGTTTTGCAGTGCTCAACACTAGATATCAGTTTATTTTGAAATGTACTTTTTTTTTTGTTTGAGACTATTCCTCAGCCCATTTGCATTAGGTATTTTATTAGATATCCGTCTACAAATAAATCACTTACTAAACAATGAGCAGATTACTAAATGTTCTTTTGTTAGTGGCAGCCATATTTGATAAAAGAATCTACATATAGTACACATACTATGTGCCAGTAGTAAACTTTCTAAAAGAAAATCCAAATTTATCCACATAATTTTTAACAATGCAATAAAAATTTGTGTGTAATAATGCTTTGAGTAATAGGGTGTGCATGTAGCAAACTCTATAAATGCGCATTTTTTTTATAAATCCTGGTATGTAATATGTATCTGTGCATCAAGTCACTGTACACAAGACAAGATTTTTTTTATTTTTATTTCTCGTTATCTGAATAAAGGTTGTTAACCTATACTGCATGATCTCTTAAGTGTACAACTTATATGCTGCAAGTTGTGACTACTGCCTACAGTACATAAATGCATAAAGGCACAATTTATATCAAACCAAGATGTTCATGGGTGTGTGGCCTTCATCTGAAAAGAAACAAAGGTTTAAGACTGCAAAAAAAAAAATTGCAAGCACACCTGTTTGGCTAAATAAATATCCAAAGTACGTAATGTGGTTACACACAAATCATTGCCTGGATGCATATAAATATGCTGACTGTGCCCCACTGCATTTAGTTAACCCTAGGGTAAATGACACTCAGTCTAAAAAAAAATAGCTGTTGAGCTAAAAGCCTTGTATTGGCAAGCTAAATCAAGTGCTGGATTTCAGTTTGGGGTGCCCAAAGGCTGCCCCATTCTCTGCTACCCCCCCACCCCAGGATCGAGCGTGTTACTCCTTTTTGCTGTTTCATTAACTATAAATTAATGATTTTTCAAACATTCCTTTCTGCCAAACATTCCATTATGAGAAAGATTAAATTCTGCCATTGTGCCATCACATTCTGTCAAAATAATTCATGTTGCCAAAATTAAACCCATTTATGGAAATCTAATGTTATGCAGAATGTAATGTTCAGGCAGCAAGCTATGTGTAAAGTGGGGGTTATGCAGAAATGCCATATAGATGCTGCTCTATCCCTAAAGAGCTCAGCGTAGTGGCATAACAGCAGGGGATGGCTTCTGCCTAAAAGTATATCCTGCATAGGGAGCTAGGCACTGAGCAGCTGGTCCCACAGTGTCACAACAGGAGCTGTCAAAGGAAAGAGGCTTTTAAAAGTTTGATTTTCTTTAAAAACATTAAAGCAATACTGACATGTCCCCGTGAAAACCTATAGGAGTGTGTGAACGTGTCAGTAATACTAAAGTTGCAGCACCAAAATATTTCTGGCTAAATGTCCCTCAAAGCCACCCCCAGCCCAGCAGCACCTGCTCACCAGGAAGGGGGCCAGGAAGAAGCCAAGTTGTTTTTCTTCTTTCATGCTGGTTTGGGGGTGGCATGATCCTTCCACAGGCTATTTACAAATAAAAAAAGTAATTCAGCCTATAGAAGCATCATGCCACCTCCAGCCCAGCGTGACTGACACATCTTTAGCCATGTCAAAATGTTGGCTCAGGTATTATTGGGCTGGGGGCAGATTTGGGGGACTTTTGGCTAGAAGGATTTTGGTGCAGCAACTCTTCAGCAATACTGGCATGTTCCAACGTAATTTTTTAGGAACATCAATATTGATATAATGTTAAAGGGAAAAGTGCCCGGGAATACATTTATGCATACCTGAATTTAACACTTTCTTGGGGCAGCTGAATTGGCTAACCCACAGTTCATTTACTTCCAAACTGCTCAGTTTTTCCACTTGAGGAGTAAACTATATGATCAAAAGTATCAGAAGACATATTTATCCAAAGTATCCAAACACTTTGGGGATTATTTATTAAATTTGGAAACAAACATCACCGGTGATGTTGCCCATAGCAATTAATCAGCAATTAGATTTGAATGGTCTCCTACAAGTTAAACAAAATCAAAAACCTGATTGGGTGCTATGGGCAACATCAACAGTGATGTTAGTTTCCAATGTTAATAAATACACCCCTTTGTGTAAATTTACATAGTTGCATAGTTACATAGGATTGAAAAAAGAGTCTATCAAGTTCAACCCTTCCAAGTAAACCCAGCACACACAACCTATACTTACCAATCTATACTATCACATACATAAACTATATATACAACCACTAATACTAACTGTAGATATTAGTATCACAATAGCCTTGGATATTCTGATTGTTCAAGAACTCATCCAGGCCCCTCTTAAAGGCATTAACAGAATCTGCCATTACCACATCTCTAGGAAGGGCATTCCCCAACCTCACTGCCCTCACCGTGAAAAACCACCTACGCTGCTTCAAATGGAAGCTCTGTTCCTCTAATCTATAGGGGTGACCTCTGGTGCGCTGATTGTTTTTATGGGAAAAAAGAACATCCCCTATCTGCCTATAATCCCCTCTAATGTATTTGTACAGAGTAATCATGTCCCCTCGGATGAACTCATTGCTGAGTTCCAAACTGTAGCCAGAAGCAATGTCACCAGAAGGACTGCTTGTAGGGAGCATAGGGTTGATTTTGATATGTTGATTTATGGTTTGAGTGGAAATTACTTGTTTTCACACAATTCCTTTGTGAGCTTATACTCAGAAAAGCATGTCTGAAACCTCAAAGTGGCTAATGGGTTCTGCCATTCTTGCTCTTAGCATTGACCTGTCCATAAGTGTTTTAAGCAAACTTATGCCTGTAATACTGACATGAAAGAGTAATACAACTGTTCCAGCACTGATTGGTAGAAATTTCCTATGCTGAGTGATGCCAGAAAACCTTCGAGAATTATTATTTTGTACTGTATGAAATAACAATCTTGAGGAAAATGCTAATTTTTACAAAAAAAATGTAAGGAATAATTCTGGCCATTTTTGTTATGAAAATAATTTGGCTTAAAGAGTCAGTTGCAACATGATTTGTACTTGTACTAAGAAAACACAGCAGAAATCCAGATGGAAGAAACACTAATAGTAATAGATCTCAACCACATTTCATATTAGGCTTAAATATATCACAGAATGAGTTCTCTGAAAGGGCAAAACTCGTTTTGATTGCCCTTCCTGCAGCAGCTAAGGAAATCATGCTCATGTTTAATAGTCACACATGGAGAAGGAGATGTTAAAAAAAACCCTGATCCTTAAATGCCTTATCTATAAACAGTTCAAAACAGCAGCATTGTATTAGCAGAGAAACTGCACATTTGTGACCTGCTTTTGATAGTAAACAAATGTTTTATCATACTGTGGCTGATTTATTATTGTTTATACAGCCAGATGTTACTTTTCTATTCAGCTAATTTTGCTGGTTCCTAAATTGCTTCCAGAAATCTGCTCTTCTTATCCAGGAAATATTAAACTGCAGCAATAAAGGAGAACTGCCGTATTAAAGGGACATTTCAAAAACTGAAAACTGACATACAGTTTCCTTTGTAAAAAGAAGACTTTTTAATAAATTTTAATTAACATTTCTGTGTTGTTTTTATGTAAAAAAGCCATTTTTTAAATCATGCACTCAGACAACTCACCTCTTCTTTATGCTACTTGCACACTGATCTACCAATGAACCACAAACTTCCCTACTTGTGTTCTGAGCTACAGACAGCACTCAAATGGCACATACTTTTCAATTAAAGGAATACTGTCATAGGAAAACATGTTTTTCAGTTAATAGAGCTTCTCCAGCAGAATCCTGCATTAAAATCTGTTTTTCAAAAATGCAAACAGATTTTTTTCTATATTTCATTTTGAAGTATTACATGGGGCTAGCCATATTCTTCATTTCCCAGGGTGCTACAGCCATGTGACTTGTGCTCTGATAAACTTCAGTCACACTTTACTGCTGCACTACAAGTTGGAGTGATATCACCACGCCCCTCCCTTCCCCCCCCCCAGCAGCCAATCAGCAGAACAATGGGAAGGGAGCAAGATAGCAGCTCAATAGTAAGAAATCCAAGTCTGGCTTGGGACTTGGGACTCCTCAAGTTACATGGGAGCAGGAGAAACAATAGGTTACCTGAAAGCCATCCTAATGTGTAGAGCTGGCTCCTTCTGAAAGCTCAGAATCAGGCACAATGCATTGGAATTGCTGCCTACCCACCAATATTACCGGAAAAACATTTTTTTCAAGAATTAATTGCTATGTAAACAGTGTAATTTAGAAATAAAAAGTACACCATAAAAACATGACAGTATGCCTTTAAACTATACTGAAAAAGTCTTATTTTAAAATGTGGAAACATCAGTTTTAACTTTTGATTATATGTCCCTTTAAACGCCAGCAGTTAAGAGTGCTCCTCCAGGCCTGCATTGAAATCAATTTTTAAAAAGAGCTAACAGATTTTTTAATATTTCATATTAAAATTTGACATGGAGCTAAACATAACCTTAGTGTCTCAGGTGTCCCCAGCCATGTGACTTGTGCTCTGATAAACTTCAGTCTCTTTTTACTGCTGCACTGCTAGTTGGATTGATATCACCCCTCCCTTTCCCCTCACAATGGGCAGGTAACATTGTGCATTGTGAAGTGCTTACTCTTTCTGAAAGTTCAGGATCAGACACAATGACTTAGGATGGCTGCCTACACACCAATACTAAAACAAATAAAAAAACAATAAAAATACATTTGTCGGTTCAAGAATAAAATTTTAAAGGTGGAATGAATTATTTGCAAGGTACACAGTGTAATTTAGTAATAAAAATGATACCATAAAAAAATCACAATAGAATTCCTTTAACGTCTAAATAGATGTGTCTATAGAGTGTGTTATGTCCTTATATGCAGAATAGTAAGAACTGACCCATATACACCTTAAGAAAAAAATATTAATATCGGTGAAAGTGCATATTAACACCAGAGCAATATGCTACCAGAAGTTGACAGGCAAGATATATAACAAATGGAAGGAAAGATACTGAGCACAAGAGAAGTATAAGAGCAGATAAATGTAGAAGAGCAGGAAACAATGACTATTTTTTTTTTTTTTTTTTTAAATTGTCAGAGACGCTAAAAATAACAAACTGGTTTCACGGCTGCCAAAGGCACTTCTTTTGACCTAATTTTAGAATTTGAGGTCCAGTTACTGGCTGTTTTGCTCCCAGGACAAGACTGCTGCCTAGGTGTAATTCTAGACACCTCTCTCACATTTTTCTATCACAAAAGGTCTGTTTCTTTCACCTCTGGAATATCAATAAGAACTGCAAAAGGGTAAAAAATGGTTGGTAGGAATATATCTCAAAGCGAGCCCATGGTGCTACTTCAAAAGGTTGATCATGACCTCCAGTGCCAATTATCTGATGATAACGTGCAGTATGCCAGAACTTGCCCACTGTCTTTATCTAAAATAATATAAATAGGCATGTATATCTGTAGCTCTCCGGCCTGTCTTTATGTTCTCGCATTCCGACAATGCTATCAGCTACTATTCTACAATAGGAAGTGGGACTAATTTTTAAATCCATACTCTCCACAGATATCAATATAGCAATATTCCAACAATTAATTGCAATTAATTTTTTTTACTCAAATTACCTTTTTATCTGAACCTGCTATTTGCTCTTTTAAACATTTCTATTTTAGGTAATGGTTTCTCATAACATGATGGTTCTATCACTGGGACATGAGAAACTCATAAGAAAACGTTTTCGTTTGTTTAAAACCAATTACTTGAAGCAACAACGCAACAAGCAGTTCTTCTGAACAGATATTTCCACCTAAATATGTACAATTCTAGATCTTAAAGAACCTATAACCAAACAAAATGACTCTGCTGCTGTGTACAGTAGAAACAAAAAAGCACAACAGAGGTTCTTGCAAACAAAATAAAAAGACTTTATTTTCAATGCACCAAAGGGTATGAGGTAGTATTTTGGGCAGTGCTGTGGAGATTGAGTTGTCAGTTAAGATACACCTTTTTAGGTCTACCAGCTAGTGGCCTGGATCCCCTCCAGTGGAAACTGTTCAGGGAGTATTACACTGAAAGCCTGAAATCCCTTTACACTGTGGTCCCTTCACTTTGGGCCAGTTATGCCTAAGGGATTACTACTTCCAGCTATCTCAATCCTTACGTGCAGCAAAATGCTGCTCTTTCTAGCTTGCCTTACTATCTTATGTTCCTAAAAAAGTACTGTGACAAAACTAGTCCTGTAATCTGGCTAAACTTCATTTAAAGGAGAAGGAAAGGCTAAGTCACTTGGGGGTGCCAAAATGTTAGGAGGAAGCGCTCACTGCTACCCCAGGCTGGTGCTGTTCTCTCTTAACAGGGGCACCAGCTCGGGGTACAAGGTAACATTTTAGCACCCCCAAGTGACTTTGCCTTTTCTTCTCCTTTAAAGGAGAAGGAAAAGCTAAGTCACTTGGGGGTGCCAAAATGTTAGGCACCCCCAATTTACTTGAATCGCTTACCTTTTACCCAGGGCTGGTGTCCCTGTACGGAGAGAACAGCACCAGCTAGGGGTACCTGCAGCGCTTCCTCCTTTCTTCTTCGCCGCGCACGCATGCGCAGTAGAGTGAAAAGTCGAACTTTAACAGAGAAGTTGGCTTTTTCACTCAGGTACCCCGGGCTGATGCAGTTTTCTCCTAATAGGGGCACCAGCCCAGGGCACGAGGTAAGCGATTCAAGTCACTTGGGGGTGCTTAACATTTTAGCACCCCCAAGTGACATAGCCTTTCCTTCCCCTTTAAGGGGTCCATGTTTCCTCACTTTCTCTACAAAGGTTGTCCCTCTAGGGCAGAACTCTTTAGTGGGCCCTGTTGATACCAGGCTACCCAGACATATCCACTTTGATCAAAGATGAAAGAGAAATGAACATCACTTTCCAATCACTATGTTAAAGTGTGTCAGATATGGGCCAACAACATAGATATAAAAACAAGACACACTGCTTTCTGACTAACAACTAGGGAAATAGCACTACTGTATATAATAATTTTGACATTAGGGACTGGGTTTCAAACCACTATTCTATCCCCTGAAGAAATTGTCCCTAGTTGTGCACAATTCAACAAATATCTGGAAGCGCTTGCTCTAATTGTCTCCTTAATTAAAATTATCATGCAACAGAATGTGTAATAATACTGTATTCTTATCACTGAGAATTAAGTGCTGGTGTGCACATCCATTTGCTTGGCACCAGCCCGGGGTACCTGCGAGCGTGGTCTCCTCTTCCTTATTCACACGCTTGCGCATGCGAAGTTGATTGAAAAGCCGAACTTTTCACTCTACTGTGCATGCACCGGCCCAGGGATTTTAACAACAGAAGGAAGCGCTTGCTGCAGGTTCCCTGGGCTGGTGTGGTTTTCTCCTAACAGGGGCACCAAGCCTGGGGTAAAAGGTAAGCGATTAAAGTCACTTGGGGGTGCCTAACATTTTGGCACCCCCAAGTGACTTAGCCTTTCCTTCTCCTTTAATGGTTTTCAATTCTGGACTTATTGCTGGCAACTTCAGAGCAGTTTGTTGCTTGGTCTTTACCATTCCTTGGTGAAAATACTAGGAGTATTTATGACCTCGGGCCAAGAGGCCAGGGCAGACAGACTCTCGGGCCAAGAGGCCAGGGCAGACAGACTCTCGGGCCAAGAGGCCAGGGCAGACAGACTCTCGAGCTGTTAAAAGGAAAGGAAGGAAAGCTGTTAAAAAGAAATAGAGGTTTTATTGATTGTGACCATAAATATGGAGGGAGAGGCAAAATGCGTTAAAATACTGTGTTATACCCTTTCACTTGCAGCCTTTTTGCTAAGCATTTAAAAGACAAAAACTCTTCAAAAACGTTTCAATATTTGAAGTGCGCATGCGAAGTTGATTGAAAAGCCGAACTTTTCACTCTACTGTGCATGCACCGGCCCAGGGATTTTAACAACAGAAGGAAGCGCTTGCTGCAGGTTCCCTGGGCTGGTGTGGTTTTCTCCTAACAGGGGCACCAAGCCTGGGGTAAAAGGTAAGCGATTAAAGTCACTTGGGGGTGCCTAACATTTTGGCACCCCCAAGTGACTTAGCCTTTCCTTCTCCTTTAATGGTTTTCAATTCTGGACTTATTGCTGGCAACTTCAGAGCAGTTTGTTGCTTGGTCTTTACCATTCCTTGGTGAAAATACTAGGAGTATTTATGAGGCCAGGGCAGACAGACTCTCGGGCCAAGAGGCCAGGGCAGACAGACTCTCGGGCCAATAGGCCAGGGCAGACAGACTCTCGGGCCAAGAGGCCAGGGCCGACAGACTCTCGGGCCAAGAGACCAGGGCAGACAGGCTCTCGAGCTGTTAAAAGGAAAGGAAGGAAAGCTGTTAAAAAGAAATAGAGGTTTTATTGATTGTGACCATAAATATGGAGGGAGAGGCAAAATGCGTTAAAATACTGTGTTATACCCTTTCACTTGCAGCCTTTTTGCTAAGCATTTAAAAGACAAAAACTCTTCAAAAACGTTTCAATATTTGAAGTAGCAGCAAATGAACAAAAAATGTTAAGTTTAACCTGCTGCAAAGCAGAGTTTTTTTTACCTTGTACATTTTATTACAAATCTTGACAGATTATGAAGTTTTTCACCACAGCAAAATGCCTCATTCATATGTATGATGTTCAGAACGTCTCCTGACAATGAGATGCTGTACAGGTAGTAAACCGATAAAACGGCCATTATGACATGTTTTCAGAATGTGCCTTCCTGCTAATAGAATTTCAATGAGCACCCCCAACTGCTTCGCTTTCATTTGTTTCTACTGTGTTGTCTGAATATTTCATAGGTCATTTAACATGTGACATCTGTATAACAGCTAATTATTGCAGAAATCACTGTCTTCTGCTCAATCCACTGTCTGCTGGAGACGATACATACTTTATTGATGATACATTTTCTTTCCTTCTTGCCTCTTGTAATGAAATGACTGGCAGCTATGTAGTATTACAGCAAGTTACTGTTTGACAAAGCAATAACCTAAAACACAACCTGTTTTGTTGGTTTGTCTTTACTTTATATATGCCTCAGGGTGCTTTTTCTCCACTAAGATGCAATGGGCACCTCTGCACCCATAAAAAAAATCCAAAAAACCGTATGCTACTGCCAGTGTATCTTGTCCTGGTACTGACTGGTTGTACTGAGTCTGGCATTGGACCACAACTGAGAGCGTGACACCTGCCACTTGTGTCTGCTACGTAGTTATTAGAAATTAAATAAGGCACAATTCCCATGGCAGACATAAAAATTGCATGTAGACTCACGTTTGTAAAGAAGAAACATCAGGGTAGTCAAAATGCAAGTGCAACTGATGTAAAGGGCAACTTGTAAATGTACAGGGAAGAGGCACTCAAAGATCCACAGAGGTCACCTAGAGAATAAAAAAAATATATGTATTTAAAAGAGAACTAAACCCTAAAAATGAATATGGCTAAAAATTCAGCATATTAATAGCAGCAATGACCCAGGTCTTTACAATTGCCACAAGAGCTCCCCATCTTGAAAAGTGTCTGCAACACTCATATGCTGAATGGAATCTTAGCAGCCGTTAGGAAGCTGAGCTTAGGGATTGTTGCAAAACCTCATCAGAAAAAAAGGTTAGCTTGGAAAATAAGCTGATATTACAGGGCTGATTATTAAATTCGGATGCTAGTGGCCCTGGTTTCAGAGCTGCCATGTAATGTTAATCTTAATAAATTACTAATCTGACATATATTGTGACATTTATGTCTTCTATATAAAGTATTTTGTGCGTCAGTCCCTAAGCTCAGTCAGTGACAGCAGCACAGAGCATGTGCAGGGAATCAGCAGAAAAGAAGATGGGGGCTACTGGGGGTATATTTGGAGGCACAGATCTTCCCTGCTAAAGGGCTGTAGTTATTGAAGATGTCTTAAATTCATATTTTTATTTCAACTTTATTTTCTTGGTGACCTCTGTGTAAAGGGCAACTTGACCATACCTGTTGCTTTAAACAACTGCTCAACTGTGTCACAATGGTTATTTAAATAAAAATCATTTGCTGACCAATAAAAAAATGTAGTCTTAGATATCTATAATTAGACAAAAACCATAAACATCTGCAGCATTTAAATCTAAATTTAAAAATTAAACTATAAACCTGTAGTCAGCACCTTAGTGGTATAACTCATTACAATAACAATTACTATTCTGTGCACTTTAGCTTTAGAACTCACATATGCGAATGAATATATGAGGAGACTGAAGCAGAAATGCTGAATATAGTGAAAATGATGTAATATTTCTCTAATGCTCTGCATTAATTGTGCATTTTAAAAGAGACAATCGATTTTCCATCTCATTTCCTATGTCCTTCATCTATGGTTCCATAACAAAGACATGCTATAAGCTTTCTCTAAAAAAACATTTTTATTAGTATGCAAAAAAATATATGCTGCAAAATATTGGGAAGGGCATTCTTCAATACATATTTAAAACATTTATATTACCATTTGCTTTGATGAAAATTGAATTTTACTGTTTTCTAAACAACAAAATGTCAAAATAGTTTTTCTTTTTATTTTAAAAGTGTTATTTATTTTAATTTGTTCAGACAAAAATAATATTTATTATAGTGTGTAAGCCAAGATCACCAGTGATGTTGCCCATAGCACCAATCACATATTTGCTTTTGTTTTCTAACTGTTCAATTTTTATTGCTGATTGGTTGCTATGGGCAACATCACCAGAGATGCTGGCTTACACACTGTAATAAATATGCCCTTGGTGTGCTCAGAATCCATGAAGCCAATCCAAACTCACCAGCACACCCTGGCCTTTCCACTCTGTTCCACCTGGTGCACAGTATTTAAAGAGACGTCGGCACTCTCCTCCACAATCCAAATAGCACAAAATACCGGCACAACAGGATTTGTTTTAGCGGGATAAACCCTGCTGATTTAATAGTAGCAAACCATGTTACACGTACATGTACATGGTTTGCTACTATTAAATCAGCAGGGTTTATCCCGCTAAAACAAATCCTGTTGTGCCGGTATTTTGTGCTATCAGAATCCATGAAGCCAATGTCAAATAATCTTTGTAACTGAATCCCCCCAACACTGACATACAATTGTATGCAAAATGTTAGCATCCCTTAACAAATTCCATATTAAGTAAATTTTGTAAAAGCAGCAAACAGCTAATGCAGGAAATCAGTGTGTTGAAAAATAACATTTGCAAATGTTAATGCATAACTTTAAAACATAGGAACAAGAAGATTAGTAACTGTAAATAACTAATTTTATAAATAGAAAAGATTTTACAAAAATGGGTGAGAAAATTCATTCTAAACCAAGTATTGCACTGGAAACCTAACTTTCCCCTTAGAAACACCCCCTGTTGCAAATTCTAAGATCACTAATACCGTTTAGTTTTGGACATCTACATTTGATAAGGTTACCCCATTTTATAATAACAGTAATATAAACAGTTATTTTGTATCACATTGGGAATAATGTAACCGCCTTGTAAAATACAAGGATATTAGAAGTCACAGTTAGGTTACATGACCACATGAGAGCACAATGACTTAGTGCTTTTATACCGGGCAAGGTACTTTGAGGTGCCTTTTAAAATTCTCAAATTTTACAACAGGAGATGCATTATTTTTAATAATACCCAAGTTTCTGTGAGTCGTGATACAAATGTCATTATAACTGATCACTAAGTACAGTTTATAAGGGTATATTTTAAAGGACATGTAAAACTCTCATGTATTATATGTAACTGCTGAGTGTTCAGGAGGTATAGCGGGCCCAGCGGTGACTGACCGATACGCAATATATGTGTAGGGACCCATAGGGTTAAGCTCCCTATGGTGTTATCCCTTATCTTTCCCTTATCTGTGCTGTTATAGGTTACAGTTCTTAGGCTACCCCCTATAGGTTTAGCTCAGGTTGACCACTCCCCTTGGCAGACTATATAGTGTCTTGCACAAGGAAGTGCTGCTGTTGTCTCAAGGCTTCATGTCACTGAGCCTGAGGCATTAGGCCCCAGTAAAGAGAACCAGCCATTTCTAAAGTCAGGGACAGGGCCCCGTGAATGAGAACAAGCCAGCACAGTCAGTCTTACTTAATAGCACCCTCTAGGAGTGGTGAGCATAGTCAGCTTATTCAGTAAGGGCAGCACTAGCCCCATCAAAGGAGACTGTAAGGGTTTAGTATAACCCAGGCTTTGTATGCCTTGCTGTAGGGACCACAGTTAAGACGTAGGTTTCAGGCAGTACCTTACCCTGAACCATAGTTGGCTGGAGGGGATCCGTTCCAGTAAAGGGCATCCATTTCTGGGCTCGCAACTAATACTCTGCATATCCTTCAAGTGGGTTATACTGTTCCTTAAGTGTCACATCTGCTGTTATTCTCTGTGACCATTCAATCTGCTGTGTCTGTGAGTATAATCCCTGCTGCACTATTAAGTTGTGCCTTGTCCAATAAACTTGTACTATAGTTCATGAGCAAGAACCTTTCTGGCGTCCATTATTCTATCTGCACCACACACGCTCTATATAGTTGTAGTTCGACTACACCCTCAGCTCCAATAACACCTCCCATATAGCGGAGGCCCACTCCTGTGTATTAAGGTCGCATGTAACACATGCTCTATACCTATCACTAGCCTTGGTTTTGCCATATATAAGCCAAACAAGTGTTACATATGTTTTCGAAATATGTCTTTTTACTAAAAGTTAAGGGGACCCAATATTTTTGTTGGGGTCCCTAGAACCTTCTAGTTTCGCCTCTAGTTGTATGATTGTTCTCAGACACAGGTGAGACTTTATTTGCCATTTTGCTCAGAGCAACTCCCCAAACAAGGTGTATACAGGTGTTTTATTATCCTGTGAGCACAGGAGGGTTTAACTGAGGAACATTCATTTCAAGGCTGATGTTTGCCAATGATATTCATTCTAATGTTACATTTGGAAAAATAAGTTAACCATAAAAATATATCCCACCCAAAGCAGCGTATTTGCTCCCTTTAAAATGAAAGTCACCTGAAAGCCTATGGGGTTTTGCAAACTCTGGCGTGGACAGCAAAGTCACGGTTCAGCAGAGCCCACACTTCTACACGGTATTCCTATTGCCCCTCAGTAAGTTCAGGCCGGACAGTTCCGCTGTGAGCAGCGCAAAGCATGGTGGGTAGGTGCGCACTCTTCCTGCTGCTTCTCCTGCTGACAGTTCCGCTGTGAGCAGCGCAAAGCATGGTGGGTAGGTGCGCACTCTTCCTGCTGCTTCTCCTGCTGACAGTTCCGCTGTGAGCAGCGCAGAGCATGGTGGGTAGGCGCGCATTCTTCCTGCTGCTTCTCCTGCTGACAGTTCCGCAGTGAGCAGCGCAGAGCATGGTGGGTAGGCGCGCACTCTTCCTGCTGCTTCTCCTTCTGAGTTACTCGCTCTTCCTGCTCCTGGGCGCCTTTGTCTTCTCCACGCTGGAGCAGCCCCAGGAGGAGCGGCTCAGGAGGGAAGTGGAGACCATGTGGAGCGAGTTTCTGGCAAAACACCCTTGTCTCTCCGAGG
Organism: Xenopus tropicalis; assembly: GCF_000004195.4. Classification (NCBI taxonomy): domain Eukaryota; kingdom Metazoa; phylum Chordata; class Amphibia; order Anura; family Pipidae; genus Xenopus; species Xenopus tropicalis. The sequence continues at coordinate 103,710,904 of NC_030684.2, forward strand.
TGCTATTAGATGACTTTATACGAAAGGCGCTGCTAGTGAAAAGTTTTGGGGTGTCTGTGCACCGCAATATCTCCATCCACGAACTCAAATGGGACTTTATTTCTTCTCTTTTCTTCACTGGAACCACCCTGACCACCATAGGTAACAGAGGTTTTTGTCGATTTTGAACTTAAAACTGGTTTTATAAAACACAAATAAAACATTTGGGGTCATTGGAAAGTGGCTGTTGTAAGGATCCCCTACAGTATAATAAATAATAGCTCAGGGATGGGAATCAGGTTAAACATTTAAAGGGTCTTGGGAAGTTATACGCTGGCTCTTGTTTGTTAAGATCTCCAGTATATCTCAGACTCGGGCCCATACAAACCATTTGCCACATGTAAGGCATAATCAGTACAGTTTAGCCATACATATGTCCAGAACCATACTGGTTCAGAGTAGGCATTTCAAGTACACAGAGGCCCAAACAGCACTATAAATAGTGGGTCATTCATGCTTTATGAGGTACTGTACAGGCATATGGCTAAGTAGTTTACATGACCGTTAGAAAGCTCATACAGTGTTTCTCGACTTGTATTAACATACGCAGGACTGGCTGCAAATGGAGGTGCTGGCCTAAGGGTGAATGGCCACCCTATGCAATATATAGCACAGGCACACCTGGCAATTAGGAGCCAGCATACAAACTAACAACTGAGTGAGCAAGAGAGTTGCATGATAATTACAGGCCTGCTAAGCAACCACAGTAATTCAGGAATTCTGTGGAACAACCCTGTGATTTATGTATGCCATTTTCACTTTGCACATTGCTTGCTTTATTAATGAGTCCTTCTGTATCTGCAGTTCTAAAAGTCCACACTTTGTCAGCTGTTTAATTGGTAACATGTTAGAGAGAATGATCACTAACTGGGGCGGAGCACAGAACAATCTAACCCCTTTTTTCTGTTAATACTGCCTGAAAATCATTGTGAGGATGTTTATTTAGGAACACAGAGGCTTTTTTTTTTTTAAAGCGATTTCTGCTTGAAATCCTTATTCCAGGCCAATGCAATAGGTTTTATGTGTTTGATTTTTCTTTTTCATCCCTGATTAACTAGAGGTGCAGATTCTATATTTATTTTTTAGTAAGATTAGTACTTCTGTCTACTGTCTCAGCTTTCACATTTCTCACTTGGAGCACAGTACAGAAAATTCCAAACCACCATGTTTTTTACACTTTGCACACTGTACTACTGTGAGCAGCCGCACATTTTTGCACTCCAGAATGAAACAATAAGGGCTAAAGGTGGCCACTGGTCGCACGAAAGATCGTCAGACCCGCCACTAACCTTCAGGGCTGAAACGGCAGATAAGGAGATAGAAACAATAGGATTTCTACCTCCCTCTGCCGATTCAGCCCTGACGGCAGATTTTGCTCAGGCGCCTTCTATGGCGCCCAATCAAAATCTTTTGACCTGGCCGATCGGCGATTCGACCGATATCAGCAGCCTCCCGTGATACCGGTCGACTCGCCGACTTCCCATACACGCACCGAATATCGTACGAAGCGAGGTTTCGTACGATATTATCGGTGCGTGTATGGCCAGCTTAAATGCGACAGGAGCTTTTATCAGAACAACAAAAAGCATCCTACAAGTTGGGTGTAGTCGCATGGTTCAAAATATAATGGGAATGAAAGAAAAATCTGATGTGTAAACCACATGAAAGGATTGCTGTCTGACGCAACATTGTCAGAAGGAACGCTGCATCTTCATACGACAAGATAAACTCTGATGGTGCCTGACAGACACTTTTTTTCCCCTCATTGAAGTACACTGACTGTCGCCTGTAGATGCAGGAACAAAAGACACCCTCCTGCTTTATCTGATCTGAAATTACATTACAGCCAATGGAGATCAGATTTTGTAGGATCCTACAAAAATCTCATGCTGTGTCGTGACAAGACCAGATAAAATCTGACCCATAAAACATGATCAAAATCTCCTGCAGAGTCTAGCCCTAAGGGCTAAACTCCCCAAGCGTTTTTGATCAGATTTTGAGAGTCAGATTTAATCTGATCTCCATAGGCCATTGATCCCCAACCAGTGGTTCATGAGCAACATGTTTGAATTTCTTCTTTCTTGCTTGGAGGCAAGTGTTGATTGCCTAAAACCCAGTGTAAAGCCAAACAGAGCATTCTATATGCAGTCAGTTCACATAGGGGCTACCAAATAGCCAATTATAACTCTTTTTTGCATCCCCAGGAACTTTTTCCATGCTTGTGTTGCTCCCCAACACTTGAATGTGGCTCACGAGTATAAAATGTTGGATGGTGGCTTTTCTTCATGCATCTACATTCAACAATCAATGTATTTCAATAAAGCAAAAGTTGCTCTAGCTGAATTTGATTGTGTTGGATGGCAAAAGTTACATGTAATTTACACATCTGTATCAGTGCCACTATATTTTGAACCATGTGACTACATCCAGATGCGTTTTGATGATCTGACAAAATCGCTTGTGGAGTTTAGCGCTAAGACCTGGGCTGCCCTGATGAATACGGTACTGTCTGCATTCAGCCACATTGTATTCATGAGGGAAAGGAAAAGCACTTGGATCCTTAGCATTTTGACACAAGTATTGAGGAGTATGTTTTGGTACAAGTACATTTGTGATTAGCTCTTGGATGGACCAACATTATTGTTAGTGATGCTGAGCCCCACTGCACCAGCTGACCATATATGTTGCCCACTGTTAAAAGACAACTGGCAGTTGACAAACCCACTTTTGTCTGTATAAAAACTGTTTAAGGCTGAATTACATGGTAGATCTAAAATAGTATTGCCTGTCACTAACCTAAATTATTTTCCCTTGAGTTATTAGGATTTATACATGTACATGAATGTTGCATTTAACATTAAAGCATCAGACTGCCTACAATTGTCCCCCATCATACATGCTCTAATAGGGTTGATGCTTGCTGCTCTTTATGTAATGTGCAGGAGCCTTTCCCAAAGCAGTCCTAAAGTGTATCAAGGGCTGTTGTACCCTTCAAATTATGGGGATTTTTACCCCCAGTATATTGGGTCCTTGAGAAACAAACTAACAAAATTGTATCTTTTTGGTATGATGATTCACATTATTTTTAAAGAAGCAGTTTACCTTTTATAGTACCCATCATTTTAAAATAGTACACAATTAATGATGTTTTTAGTTGCATTTTATTTTCTATATTTTTTTTGCTGTTTTTCTAAAATAAAAAAGATTAAAACTGATTATTCTGCATAAAGAAGGAAAATGTAATTCTAAGCAACTTTCCAATATGCATTCATTAAAGAAATCAATAGTTTTAAAGTAATTACCGTTGAAATTGGTATCTGTCTAGCTGTTGATATTTTCTGCTTTACTGGTTCTAACTAATAAAACAATGTAGCAAAAAACAGCAAATTAACAGACCTGTTAATTGTCATTGTTTTCAGCATCACAATCAGAGACCAGAAAGGGGTAAACAAATAATGCTTTCAATTGCAGTTACATCCACAAGTAACTTTAAAACTATTGACATAAAAATACAGTTCTTGCCAAGAAATGTTCATGAATTTTTGTCTGTCACAATTAAAAATTAGTTGCTGGCATTTCTCTGATGCCGATGAGCATTGATAACCTAATGTATAAAATGTAAACCAAGTGATAAGGTACAGTATACATTCTGTGTGTATCACCCACAGGCCCCCCTGACTTGGATGGATTCTGTTCTCAAGCTAGCCTTAGTTACGTCAACTATAGCCTTGAAGACAGAACCACCTATTTGGCAAAGACCTTGTTTTCTGTGCTGTAAACAGATATTTCTATGCGCACACACACACTTATGACATATGTTACTATCACAAAGTATATAAACCATGTGCTGTCTTTGTTCTGTTGTTCTGACTATTTTTTGCTCAGAACCCACGTAAGTGTCTAATAAACCTTACGTAATTACCTCAAATGACTTATCTGAAATTTCCATAACAAAAGTCTGAACCTGACTTAGAGCTTATATGAGAGGGTGGTAAAATAAACCTATATTTTAAAAAACAAATATAATAATGCATTATTTGTGGTATACTATTTAAAAATTGGTTTTGTTAAAAAGTAAACTGCTCCTTTTACCATGTGGGTTGTTTGCAAACCACTATAAAAAGAATGAAATGCAAATTTGCTGTGTGTTACATGTTACCTACAACATCCCAGTGCATGCATCAAAACTGACAGTGGAATTCTGAGCCAGACCTGAATAAATAAAAAAAAAAAAAATAGTTGTAGAAAAATGTTACAAACCTTTGTTTGTACACTTAAAAATAAAAATGTCCTACATACTTAGGTGTGCTTAGCAGTTTTCTATAATTTATATTTATTTTTTCCCACTTTAGGTTACGGACACCCGTTTCCAATTTCATTGGGTGGAAAAGCGTTTTGTCTGGTGTATGCCATATTTGGAATTCCCCTTACTTTATCAGTCCTTTCTATTATAGTTCGGAACTTGCTGATCCTCCTATGGGACAAGCCAATAAACAAGCTTCAGCGTCAGTGCAGTATATCCAGGAAAAAACTGGAATGGATTCTTGCTTCAATTTTTATATTCTTTACTGCTTTGATCTTCTTCTTCATCCCAGCTATTGTGTTTAATGCTATTGAAGAGAACTGGGGTTATGTAGATGCTCTGTACTTTTGTTTTATTTCTTTAAGCACCATAGGTTTGGGAGACTATGTTCCTGGAGAAAGAAATGAACAAAGGTTGCCTGTTCTTTACAAGTTGTTAGTCATATGTAAGTTAAACCTTTTTTTTATTAGATGATCTGTTATAATACATTTACATATAACATAAATACCAGTGCAATGTACATCAGAATGTAATAATCAGCCCTGCAGCACTAGCTTCTATGACAGGGAAACCTAATTTTCGCTGTGATGTTTGCAACAATCTGGAATTTTAGCTTCTCAACAGCTTCCCAGAACACAGGAATCCCGTGGCCCATAATAATAAATTAGTAGGACTGAAGGCCCCCATTAGTAACCCATTGGTCACTTAGGCCTTGGTCAGAGGGCTCTGCCAATAAATATAATGGGGCCCCCATGGGAAAAAAAGAATACCTGCATGCTCATGACCAAGCTCCTAATCCGCCCCTGTAAAACCCCATTATGTTGAAACCTTTCCGATTACCAACCCAAACTCCGCCCACTTGCCCACAAGCGCCACCAAATTTTTCATCAGCAAACTACGCTTATACCCTTTTGGGGACCATAAGTGCAGTACTGTTTGATGCCGGCCCTGTGAGCATGTCAGTTTTACTGGGCAGTCAACTTTGAATGCTTGGATTATTACTGTTACAGAGCTGCTAAACCTCTTGGCAGATTCAGGCAGTTCAGTTTATAAAATAATGCATTTCTAGCGCTTTTAGGGTTTAGTTATCCTTTAAATGTAATAGGTAACTTTTTCCCTTTATTGTGAACTACTGACTGAAATAAGGCCTATCTCAAATTCATGGAGCTTTAGAATCAAGCTTTTTTTTTTTATCCCCACCTAATATTTATTCTGTACTAACTGCTTCAGACTACTGTTTAACATTCCACTCAGCATGCAGCTCTCGGCGCATAAAAAACAGACACTAGACTAATTCTTTTATTTCATAACATTTCCAGCAATGCATATTTCATTTCCCTTCACTGACTTACATACTTTGAATGCAAATTGTGGGACTTTTACCCTGTTAATGTTCTTATATTTGCCTTCAACTTTTTATACAGTCCTCAGACTCTGTGTTCCACAACTTCTTCCTCAACTTTTTTGTCACAATTCATGAACCTAGCAGCACATTAACAATGCATTTCATAAAATGTAGGGTCCTGGGTTCAGATCTTATTAGTATTATTATTTATATAGTGCCATCATTTCACACCACTTTACAGAGTAAAGAGATGCAAATACAAGACTAAACAGTTATTTTTTTGTGCTGTAGCCACAACATCATTTTTGCAGCATGAGGTTCTGGTGAAAGCAATGAAGAAGGGCTGATATTAAGATGTGTGAACTGCAACCACTGCCTTTTAGTTAATTCTATCATGAACAGGGACTTGCAAATATTGAATGTGTTACAGAGGTTACTTCTGCTCAAGTGTAGCAGCTCATCTAGAAGACATTTGCAAATGGCAGGTTCCATCCATTTAACATGCTGAATAACTGACTTTTTATAACACGCTACTTTGCAAAAAAATAATAAGAACCTTTACTCATTACACTTCCTTTTTTCTATGTAGGTTACTTGCTAATCGGACTGGTTGCTGTATTTCTTGTGGTAGAGGTGATAAAGAACGTTCTAAACTATAATCGTTTATTCGGCCTTTTCTTGTTTGGAGAAGACAGGAGAGACTGGGAAACTGGTTGCGATCTAGCTTGTAAGGCAGGTGGACCTATAGTTCAAAAACATGAGGAAAAAACCAGACGACGTGTTCCACACTCACTTTCTCCAAGTACCGAGAAGTCATATGGTTCCTTTAATCCAGCTTTCAACTGATCACAAAAAATAAAAAAATTATCTAATTGGGTTTTTTTGTTTTGTTTCTCAGAGATAAGATAAAAATAGGTTTAGTATTCTTATATTTTTCCTGTGTTTCCAGGGAAATAAATTATGTATGAAGGTTTCCTCAGTAGCATTCTTCAGGATGAGCATGAATAAATGTGTTCAGTACTGTAAATGGCTGCCGTTTCCTACTACAGACATTTATGTGCTTCTTGTATATTTAAGTCTACAATATAAAATAATTTAGGCTGTAGGAGGTGGCTGGGTACAGAAGAATCAGTAGGTTATTGTTTCTAAAGTCAGAGGGATATTGGTAACTGTAATAGCCATAAAACAGCAAAAGCATTTCTTTCTGCAAATGAAATCTATTATAGAAAGGGATATTTAGCTTAATTGCTTAATTTTGTGAATATTAGAGGAAGAAATGTTGGCATATAATTACATGACATTATTATAGGTGCTTTACAAATAACACCAGTTATTAGCTATTGCAGGTAATATACTGCTAGTGATAAGGTGTATAATTTTAATGTGACCTTGACTTTTTAACAAAGCAATTAATCTCTAAATCACTTAAAGCAATTACAATAAAACAGTTTATGCCAGTAAGTCCTTTTCCATAACTGTGTGAATTAGGATATTAAAATGTAACCACATTAGGAGGTAGATCTTTTATAACATCAGTGTATTTTAAAATGCCTTATTGTAAGAATTCATGTCCTGGCAGCATGGCACCATGATTCATAAGGAGGAGTAAGGGAGAGCGTAAGGGAAGATGTACTAATAAAATAGCAGGGGAAGACCGTACAGCCATGCAATCCACTGGAAATCATTAACTGTACTCTCTGTTCCTGCCATAACAGATATCTATAATGACTGATACTTCATTCATATTGATACTATCACAGTGCATGGATTCCTGATGGCTTCATATCTGCTGTGGTTTTTTGACCTGGAGATCTGTCATGATCTTAGACTTTTTATGACGTTGCATGGCACTGACTATTTTTCTCTCTCTGTTACACTTTTTGTATATGTTACTCTAAGGGCTCTGGCACACGGGAAGATTAGTCGCCCGCAACAAATCTCCCTTGTCACGGGCGACTAATCTCCCCGAACTACCATCCCACCGACGAAAATGTAAGTCGTCGGTGGGATGGAACACGCTGCGCTGGCGATTTCGGCAAATCGCCGAAATTGCCTCGCGAGATGAGAAGTGTTTTATTATAACTAGTGATGAATGGTTGACTCAAAAGACTCTTCCCGGGGTACTAAAAAAAAAGCTCGCCCTGTGGTTGCCCAACCACTTTACTTGATTTTGAAAAAGGGATCCCAATCTTAGCCTGAAAACTATATTTCTGTTAGTTTAACATTGGTCATAGGAAAGCTTTAGAAAGGGGTAATACGAGATATGATACTTGAATACACTTTAAATAATTTTTCACATAGGGAAGAACAATAATTCACCCTTTTAGAATTTAGGAACAGAACTTTTATTTGATGCAGTGCAAATGGTTCTACACAGTGAGGGCAATAAGGTTGTGGGATACCATGCTGGGTGATGTGATGGCAGATTCTGTTAATGCCTTTAAGAGACAATAATAGAATCTGTAGCCAAGGCTTAATTTTAGTAGAAGTATGTGTGTGTGTTTGTATATATATATATAATATATATAGTTGTAATAATAGGTGTGTGTGTGTGAATATATATATAAAATATGTGTGTGTGCTGGGGGTCAGTGGATGGCTTGAACATGATGAACTATTTGGTTTTTTTTTTTTGTTTTTTTTTTTTTCAGCCTAAATTAACTATGAAGCCATTGCTTTACAATTCAAGCTGGCATTCTACTGTGTGACTTGCATCACTGGCATCAACCAGTGATGTTTAATTGTACCTTGGCAGAACAATCAACTTGACAGTGATCTGGTTTTTATTTATGCATTTGTAACTTAAAACAACAACAAACATAATGACATTGGTTCTATAAGCGTGTTTCATTTTCATCTCTAGGATATATAACTGGCAATTGCCGGGGGAGGATGTGCCATCCATTAAAAGAGGATTCTTTTCCTGGCAAAAAACAGTAAGGTTCTAAAGAGGGTGCGCAATACTGATTTAAAAACAATGTCATCCACAATGCCAAATAAACATACCATGAAAGTAGGTCTTAACACCAAGCTTTTTGATTTGACAGTGATCTTTAATACAATTATGACATAAACTAAGACTCTTTAACATTAATTGAAAGTACTGTAACCACATATAAACAATGTATTTTTATGTTCTTGCTAAAAGAGCAGTGCCACAAAATTAAATTGTTAAAGAACTCGGCATAGCACATCTATTGCAGTTACAACTCACAGAACTAATCCATTTGGGACAAATCATTGAAGTGTTTTGACGTTTGGTAAAAGGCAAGACTTCCAATATTATATTGATTTGTTTGCTTTGAGTTTGCCTTCTGTTCAGCCCTTCCTGCTTTTCATTTATGTACTCAAGGGCAGCTAAAGGTTTTATTTTTTTTAACCCATTTTTCATCTAGAGCGGTTCAGAAAGATCCCATGAACTTTGAATGAATTATTAACCATTGTCATTCACCTTCCTCTGGATGGTGATTTCCTGCAGTGCTTTATTTTTGCCCCTAGCCTGTGCACCCCACTGGAGACCAATAGGTCCTTTTATGATGTTTATTTTCAATTTGCAAATAATGCTCCAGGAACCAATTAAATGATCAGAGGAACTTCTAGGATTCCAAAAATGGCCTGCTGTCTTCCACCCAGAAATTTGAGCTTAGTTTTGAGGCTGAAGATCAGCAGATGGTGTTCTTAGGTCAATTCATCCTGAATTAATCCTGCGAGGGGGCCATTAATGCTATGTGTGAGTTCACACTGAAAAATATTATTCCAAATGGCTGCAAGTTCCAAAACAATTTGGGTCCATACCTACTAAAAAAATTATCTCAGCATTAAATAAACCCAATAGGATTTGTTTTGCCTTTAATAATGATTAATTGTGTCTTAGCTGTGATCATCTAAAAGGCATGTTTTATTATTACAGAGAAAAATGTAATTCTTTTAAAAATTTTTTAATTATGTGCATATAATGGAGTATATGGGATATGGCCTTCCTGTAATTCGAAGCTTTCTGGATAACGAATCCCATACCTGTACTGTACAAAATGCATACTACTTGACTTCTGTGTAATGACATTATAGTGCAGTCTACACAGAGGATGCGGTTAGTGAAAGGCCATTGATAAAGGGATGAGATGGTCAGCTTATTTTATATGGTCTTTATTTTTATAGGGAAGAGGTGAACCATTATCTGCAGAAAGAGTAATTTTTTCACCTGAAACTCTTTGCCACATCCTTCTTTAAACTAGAGTCACAAGCAACTTGTAGTTTAGTGAATTGGCTTTTTTTGTGATAAATTAGCCATTTGGTCTACACATTATATGACAGTATGTAACCCAGAAAACAAAATGCTAGTCCATCATGAAATAAGAAAGGTAGACTAAGTTCAGAAAAAGGGGTGCTGCTGTGTATATTTGTTGCATGTTGCAGGTCTGCTGCGCTAAGTCCAGTACATACAGCATGTAGATACAGCATTTAGCTGATATATTATTTTCAGGCCTTATTTCTACTTATGATGATCTACTGCTATTGGGCTACCATAATCATAAAAGTGGTTCTAGGGTAATACAAGATGCAGTTAAGTTCACATGGAGGGTCAGGCTATGTTACAGACTGGATTAACATTAAAAGCCAGAGTAAGAAAAACTTTAGATTTTGGTAGTCCATTCCTAGCTAGGTGGAGAAACCAGCATAAGTAGGACAGTTTTCCTTACATGAATAATTCTTTGGGTTGCCAGTTTTACCCATGTTTGCTTAAATGCTTCTACTTTTGCCATAGACAAAATCATTGAACTCTTGTCATTGAACTCTCAAAAGCTTTTGATATTGTGTTGCTGCATAGTCTAATATTTTTATGTACAAGGATTTTATTGTTCTCTGCAGGTTTAAACTTGTCTGTAGCTATCATCAGCCGAATAGTATTGGCCCTATGGGGCCTACTGGAAATCCTAAACCAGTGTCCCACTCAGAGTGTTTTTCCTATTTTCCTTTTACCTGCACTTGCAATTTCATCCTCTTCTTTAAATATTTTCATCCCTTCCACCTGCTTTTTCTTATTTTTTTCTGCTTTTTTTTACCCACCATTTATTTTTTGCTTTTCTAATTTCTGCTGCTACTTTCCATACTAATGTCTTTTAAGGTGGGTTGTTGCACTATTTAGAGCAGAAACCCACTCAGTAGATACTGAACAACCCGCTATGATTTCTCCCTGTGTTTTTTAGTGGTTCATACCTTGTTCACAACAGCATCTGTTTTCAAAGGAAGTTGACGGGTCACCTTCACTGTCCTTCGTATAAATGTAAATTATGTACATTTGTATTGCCTTGAAGGCATCCGTATATATTGATTATTCCTTCTCAACCTGTATTGACTCTTTTACATTGTTAACAAATTGAATTGAACTAGCAATTTTGCAAAACCTTGACCATCAGTCAGTAGCATAAATTTTGGTTATCTAGAGAAATTCCGGTTCCCCATATTCAGGGTGTATACACAGAAAAACAATATTAGATTTTGCTAATAGATTTTGCTAATTAGATTTTGCTAGATATTGCAGCAGAAATGATCTGCTATGATTTAGTATAATGTATGGAAAAACACTTGAAGAACCACATACAGAAAGTCACAAAAAATATCTATTTTTTTATTTTAAATATATTTTTTTGTGACCTATGTGGTTCTATGGGTGCCTACGATTTTTTCTGCATACGTTCTGCCTCTAGCTGGTGCACCTGGATCACACCTTCTTTTTGGTGAGTTATTGCTATCAGCTTCATATTTCTTTTTAATTTTATTAACATCATTCCTTCATAGTGCTAAATCTCTTTGTGGGAGCAAATACCCTGTTTTAATATAATGCTGTTACATTATTAATGTATTTTTTATGTGAGCTCCACATTTTCTATTTACACAGCCATAAATAAGGACATTGGAAATAGTCATTCATAAAATTGTGCTGATGCTATGGGGCAGATTTACTCTTAGCTTTTCTCATTTTTTTCTTGTTAAGAATTTTGAATAAACTTATTCCAGGAATGTCTGATATTTACTAAAAGGTATGAACTGAAAAAGTACATGCAGGAGAAAGGTCACAAAACCTCTACTTTTTTGAATTGTCACACAAAAAGATGTCAAATATCCTAAAACCTCTAATGTTTTGAAGCAAAGAAGCATGGAGCAACTATATTTTCCCTTTTTGGCCTGTTGTGATAAAAAAATATCAAAAACCAATATTAAATAGTTCAAAAACCACAAATAACTAAACAATAAAGACCTACTACGAGCCAAGCACCACCCATGCTGCTTCCTATTCATTTTACTGGAAACCACCTGACATCACTGGCACAGGCAGTTATCCTCTTGAAAATGCTGGATTGTGTATTTTCTGGGCAATCTGTAACTGCTGTTGGTTTCCATGGGAAGCAGCAAGCACTGTTTTGGGAATTTCTTCTCCAGGTGAAATATACCAGTAGAGAAAATTCCTCATTAACATGAGATATGTAAGATTGTATCCTTGTAGCACTTTTTAATAAAGTTATACATGCATACTTTCAAACAAGGGGGTATACTGCCCATTTAAAGGAGAACAAAAGCCTATTTTATGCCCTGGCTCCCTCTAGAGGCCTTTCTGCCTTCCCCCCAAATGGAACCACTTTTCTGCAACCTAGAGCATGCATAGCTGAAGACAGCTTTACATTGGCTTCAGCTGTGTGTGCTCCTGAACCGGGACAACAAAGGTCTCTCTAACTCCACTACTCTTTGCTTTTTAGCACCAGGTACAGTAAAAATTACAGTGTAGGGGTTCCCAGTGGTGTGGTTTAAGAGAACAGGGCTTTTGGAGGGGAGCCAAGGTACTAGACAAGGTACTAGACATGCTTTTGTTCAACTTTAAAAGTAATGCTCATGGGTCTACTTTGGGATAGTTAACTTTTTATATGATATAGATGGTGATATTCTGAAGCATTTTGTATTTGGTCTTTGTTTTTATCTATTATTATCCCAATCTATTGTTTAGCAGCTATCTGGTTGCTAGGGTCCAACCCATACCCTTGCCAGGCAGTAGGTTGAATATGTGAATGGAATATAAATAGGAGCCTTACAAAGCAATATTTTTTTTGCTGATGGGGCCAGTGACCTCATGTAAAACCTGGAAAGAAGCAATAAAAAAAAATAAGAAATGAAAAATGAAGGCTAATTGTGTATTGTTGTATTTGGATTTTTAAGTAGCCCAAAAAACAATTTGGCAAATCACTTTAAGCAGCCTCTCAGGGCCTTGAATTTAAATTGCCTAACAAGCTCTCAGTTTGCTGGGTGATTATAGCCTGGAAACACATCACTACACTTTTCAAGGCCACTGTTGCATGATAGGGCTTGTCAGCTGATTTACATTCAAGGCTTAAAAGACTGTTTCTAGTGTTTTGGAGTCCTGATTATGCCCTTTATGCCATTACCCTTAGGTTAATTGGGGAATTTTCTCTACTGGTTAATTGCTACTGAAGGAGAAATACCCCAAACAATTGCTTCCCATTTATCTTTATGGAAACCACCTTACACACAGCAGTTACAGAAATCACTAGCCTAAAGAAGCTTGAAATAAAATGGATGTGTAGACAACAACAGAACTATTTAATATTTTATTCTGCAGCTCTCCAGCTTGGAATTTAAACTGTGTGGTTGCTAGAATATGAATAGCAGCAAGTTTATCAGAAAGATAAGTTGTGTATTAATAACAATAAAAATCTAGCCTCAGAATAAATCTGATTTCTGGTTGCTGAGTGCTCCGGCTATCAGAGAGGTAGAAGAGAAATGCAAGAGAAGAAGATAAAGACCACAGGAAAATTGAGAATAATAAAAATAGCAACCTCAAACTAAGAGTTAATTTGAACATAAATGCCCCTTTAGTTTAGTCATATGTACCATGTGGTCTAGATGCCTTTTATAGTGAAAGGTTTTGCAACTATTTGTTCAGCCTTAAAAGTTTAACAGCCATTTGGCTCAAACTTTCCTTGTCCTTTAAATTTAACTGGAAAACCTCAATTACCCATACTTTACCATACACATAGGGGCATAACCAGTAATGCCCTTTCTTATTGACACCTCCAGCCCCTGGTTTATATTTAACTTTACTCAGAAGCACACTCCAAAAATCCAAGAGTGTGCAGTTCATGAACATATCACACTCAAGACTGGAATGCTCTACCTGGTATAATAGATCTTGTCAGTTGATGAACATTATATAGAATCAATCCTGCCAAGGGGTAAGTAATAGTTCAATAGATACAAGATCACTGCAACACACTGGACAATTTAAAAAAGCGTAGTAGTTTATTGGCTCAAAAACGTACATTAAAAATGGCAATGTGTCAGGCCCTTTACCAAGCTTGCAGTCTTCTGCAAAGGATTCTCTCGTGATTTTTATGGCATAGTTTAAAATTTATTCTTGCATCAATTAATGTTTGTAATATTGATGTGTAGGCAGCTATCTCAGTGCATTGTGCCTTATCCTAAACTTTAAGAAAGAGCCAGCGCTATATGCTAGAACTGTTTTCAGATAAGCTACTGTTTTTCTTCCTCAATGTGACTGGAGGTTAGCCAGATTTTATACAATTGTGAGGGGCATGGGAGCATTTTTGGCGATATAGGTGTCAGGGAGCTGTTATTTTTCTACCTTCCCATTGTTCTGACTGGCTGCTTTGAGGGAACAGGAGGAGGGGGTGACATGTCCTCCCCTGACGCGTTTCACATACGCGTTCAGGGGAGGACATCGGACAGGGGCCCCTGCGCAGGGGGGGGGTTTAGGGGTGCCTGGCGGGGGCCCCTGCGGGGGACGCGTCCGGAGGAGGCACCTTGGGGGGTATGGGGCCCCTGGGGTGGCAACCCCGTTGGGCCCTGCACCCCCCAGTCCACCCTGTCCGAGTCTTATAGTATATTGTCCATCAGTAGTAGCATGTTAGTACAAAATATTGTCATAAGAAAAACAGTATTGTTAATCTGAGAGATCTAAAATGCTTCAAGGTACCTGCACTATATCTAACTTTATTTAACTGCTTATAATAAGAGATGGTAAATACACTTTGTCTACACAGCAGGCTGCTCCATCAGAGGTTTAAGGCCCCTTTTTAACTCCATATATGGTCAGGCCAACCTTCACAACTATGTTTTGTATTTATGAAAACACTATAATGAACATTATCTTGTTAAATTTAAAGACAGCAAGTAAACATTCTCATGAGAAATTATGTAGGTAGGCACTTACAGAATGACCTATAAAATGTATACATTTACAGTATTACAGAACCAAGCAGAAAAAAACATTGTTCCCTTTGTGCTGGGCTTCAAGGTCAAATGTAAAACAGCAATAAAGCCCCCATGGCTGGCAATTTTACAGTTTCAAAACCTCTTCTCTAGGTCATTTAAAGCCCGCGCACATACTGTATGCTGTTTTGTAAAAAATCGCTCCAAAATGACTTGACCCACCTACATTTAATGCAGAGGCAATCCCCAAACCCTGTCCTGTTAGAATACCTTGAACAAAATGAAAGAGGTCACAGTTGCAGGATGTTACAAATGGAGGCCTTGTGCTTTGGAGAAAGCTGCATTTCTTCATTTGCTTCTATGACAAAAGCCTGAGGGGAATTGCACACCCTCATGAAAAAATAATCTTTTCTTGTACATTCCAGTACAGAGGAGAATTTGTATTACGCGTATGGAAATAGCATTAAAAATAAAAACAAAACCTCAGATTGCTAACCTGGGTCTTACTGCACTAAATCATTTACTGTCTGCAGTCTGTTTTAATGGATTTAGATATAAACAGTGCCGTAAAAGAACCAAACTGTTATGCAATATCTGAAAACTTAATGAAACCATGTGATTTACAAGAACATTTTGAGCACAGCCTTGAGACTGATTTGTATTGTCTTAGTAAGTAATAAAAGGCACTTGATACTAAGGGCTTTATAAATGGGCTGCCTTGTTGTCAGAGATGTTTCTTTTCAACATTTTCAATCATTATTTACCTTTTAGAAAATGAATGTACTTTTTCTGAAAGTAATGTTTAATATTGTGTAAAGTAGTATATTTTTGTAAAATAAAATGTATATTTGGATTAGAGCTTGCAAAATAAAAAAAATAAGCATATGCATATAGGAAGAGATTTTGTGTGATAGTTCAACATGATGGGTAACAATAACATTGCAGTCCATCAAGTCTGTCATCAGGTTGATGTAGCACCAACTTGATAAAAAGCCAGATGAGCTAAATTGTGTTTCTTTACCCAGCATGTTGCACAAATAAGAGCATGGCATTGCAAATACACCGAGGCCCAAACAGCCCCCCAATACATAGTGAGCCCAATAAATAGTGACTCTGTGGCATCTTACAGCAGCCCCTGTGGCACTTACCAGTATCTATAGATTGCCAGTCTGGGCCTGCTATACATGAGATTCTGTAAGTGAAAGGAATAGATCTTTGGGGAGGATTCTATAATTAGAAAAGCAGGACAGATAAAGATTAGCTTATTCAGGGCAAAATTAAACGAATGACCTTGTAAGGCAAATATATAAAATAATTGGACCTTCAATGTAAAAGAATATAATTCAGTATTTATAAGGCTTCTGTAAAAAAAAAGGGATTGGGGCAATAATAATGTAATTATGTTAAACTTAATGTTGTGTATTTGTTCTTATAGTGATATAGTGACATATATTGGCTACTGCTTTAAGTGAAAGCAGTAGCCAAATGAATAAGCATTAGATGGCACAGGTGTTAGGAAAGTTCACCCAGCGGATTATAACTTAAGGAACACTGAGCTTCCATCTCCATTACTGGCAGTTGACAGTTGACAGTCTGACAGTGCGGCTGCTCTCTGGTAGGAAACATTCTCCTTGTAACAAAAATGAATTAAAAATAGGTTTGTAGAAAAGACTGCTTATAAGGTCTGTTGGGCTTAGTTAATTGGTTTGTACGTGGATAGGAAACTGGCGTCAATGTACAGAGGTGGTTGTCAATGGTACATTCTCTACTTGGAGTAGGGTTTTTGGTGGGGTCCCACAGGGTTCTGTTTTTGGGTCCAGTTGTATTTAACTTGTTCAATAATGATTTAGGGGAGGATATTTTAAGGAATCTATGCAATTAATTCCATCCAGGATTTGACATCCTTGCAGCAGGATTTTGACAATCTAGGCAGCTAAGTGGCAGATGAGATTCAATGTTAATAAATGTAAGGTTATGCAGCTGGGATGTAAAAATATGAAAGACACTCATACCATACATGGGACTGCACTCAGGGCTGCTTTGACACTGAGGCGGCCTAGCCAATGCTGCCACCACTTGCCCAGGTTTTTTGCATCGGAGTATAGAGGGGTTTATTATAGTATAAGGGGTATAGATAGTGCAATAGTGTTCTTTGCACTAAAATTGGAAAAAGCCGAATTTTTTTTTTCCAATTTAAAAAAGTTTCTTAAATAGGACCTTGGAGTCTTTGTAGATGATAAACTTGGCTGTAGCGAGCAATACCAATAAACAAGGTTTTGAGTTGCATTGGGGCATAGATTTTCAGAAGAAGAGGGCCGCTTTACAGAGCGCTGGTAAGATAGAATATGCCGTGCAGTTTTGGTCTCCAGTGCTCAAACAGGACATTATTGAATTATAGAGAGTACAAAGAAGGGCAACTAAACTGGTAAAGGGTATGGAAAGTCTCAGCTATAAAGAAAGACTGGCCAAGTTGGAGTGACTAGAACCTGCTCTTCACTCACTCAGGGTTGGAACTTGGAGTAGCTGAAAAATGGCATGTGCCTATCACCCCCTCACCATTGCACCCTAGGCACATGCCTTCTCTGCCTACCCCTAGGTCCAGCCCTGACTGGCAGATATTTTAGATACAGTAGCTTCAAGAAGGGGCTGGATGGCTTTTTAGCAAGTGAGAAAATACAAGGTAATGGGAGATAGCTCTTAGTACAAGTTGATCCAGGGACTGGTCCGATTGCCATTGTTAGGAAGGAACTTTTTTCCTCTCTGCGGCAAATCAGAGAGGCTTCAGAAAGGGGTTTTTCCTAGCAGTTAGGCAGGTTTTATATAGGCACAAAAGGTTAAACTCGACGGACACTTTTTTTTTTCAACCTATAGCAGGGATCCCCAACCTTTTTAACCCGTGAACCACAATCAAATGTAAAAAGAGTTGGGGAGGGACACAAGCATGAACATTGTTTTTGGGTTGCCAAATAAGGGCTGTAGTCGCCCCATATGTGGACTGGCAACCAACAGGGGGCTCTGTTTGGCAGTGCTCCTGGTTTTTATGCAGCCGAAACCTGAATCCAAGCCAGGGATTTAAAATAAGCACCTCCTTATATCTCCTGGGAGCAACATCCATGGGGTTGGTGAGCAACATGTTGCCCCCGAGCCACTGGTTGGGGATCGCTGGCCTACAGTTACTATTTAGTAGCCCTACAGTGTATGAATGAATGATCTACCCTATATTTCCGACTCCTTGGGTCATATAACCCTTTTAAGGACCTACAGAGCTTGCATTAGCAAATAAGAAGTCCATTTTACAGTAAGCCTTAATGTCAAGGTAAGGAATATGAGATGATAGATGGAAAAAATTAGAATGTTAGCAGATATAGATGTTAGGTTTATTTATTTTATCTAACTTTAACTGTTTTGGTATTGCTTACATCATCTAAATCAATCAATGCTTCAGGAACATTAGGTTGACAACAGACAGTTCAAATCTTATCTTGACACCTGGTTCAGATAGCTCGCCATGCCTTTCCATGCCCCTCCATAATTATAAAATCTTCCTCCATTGGCACTACCTGGATTAAAGGGAAGAGAGGGATGCCAACACAATTCAGCAAAAGGACACAACAGTCAAAAAAAGAAGACCTATAAAAAAATGTTTCTCCCTTTTCCTTCTGCCTTTTAATTTCTTTTCTCTTCCTACCCCACTACCTTTTGTTTTATAAAAACGGGGGAAGGAATTTAGCCATGAACTTCCATAAAGCACATGCAAACAACTCACCTCCTACCTTTCATGCTGGTACTGTTAATACGTATTACTCCCAATATGCCTTACTATACAAAACGCACCTTGGTGAGCAATTCAGTGACTTGTGTGACTATTCTTTTCTTACTATTCTTTATTAAAACAGTAAAAGAAGAGTATTATTGTGTGAGTTGAAGCTGTCAGGCAGGCTGGCTCAGTACCCCATAGCCAAGAACACCGTGCAGTGTAGAGCGCCCTCTGGCTTCTCTGTCCCAAGTTCCGAGTGACACGGGGGCCAGTTTGTATGGGGTAATGCGGTACAGGAAGCCGTCCTACACACATTTAGCAACAGTGGCGGGGCTGCGGCAAGAACAGTAGCAACACAACAGAGCTGAACCAACACGCTGATACGATACTGTCAGCTAGTGAGTAAGTTGGAGCCGCTGGAGACAGGAGGGCCCTAGTGCTGCACTCTAGTGCAGGCAGGACTCAGTCAGCAGGCAGGACTCAGCAGGCAGGACTCAGCAGGCAGGACTCACACGTCAGTCAGCACCACGGAGAGCGTTCGGAACACTTGTCAGTGAGAGAAGCAGCCGTTGCCGGACATTACACAGGAAAGGACTGGCAGGTTCAGCACCTGGGACAGCAGCCCGTTACCGTGTCTCAGCGGGGACTGTACAGGACCTGACTAAGCTGCCCGCCTCGCAGCTCTATGGATGCCAAAGCGACTCCCAACGGTGTGGCAACCATCGAAGACAGGATCTTAAGGATCACTGGCTACTATGGCTACTACCCAGGCTACTCCAGCCAAAAACGTAAGCTACTCCCTTATTATCTTTCCTTATTTATGATCACTGTCAGTGTGTGAAGCTGTAGCAGGGGAGAGGGTAGCCTAAGCCTAACTAGGCAATATCATTTACTGTGTTAAACCATGTCTTTGCTTGTGACTAGCCATCTCGGAGTGCTGTGTTGTTTGCTAGTCAGGCACCCTGTCTTTACAATGCAGTTCCATCATTGTTATGGGAGTCATGCAATGCACTGATGCGCTGCTGCAGATACGGGCTCCATCGAGTTTGGTTGGGGGTTTGTGACTGATCTGGTGAAGCAGCAATAAAAATGGGTTTTATGGACGGTAAATAGAAAAGACATGTGTCTTTTTCCTGTGGGGCTTGGGCACCACTGACGGTCAGCCTGGCAAGGCTCAGCAAACACATCATGTCTGTCAAAGAAATGCCACTTTCTGGGAAAGTTATCTTCATGTGCAGCTATCAGGGAACATTCACAGCTGAGAACTGACTTATTGTCGAATCTGCTTCCGTGAGAGAATTGCAGTGTTGTTATAGACTCACATGACAGAAAAAGATAATGGTTTTACTGTGTCGCAATTATAGCCAAATGCATAAGTATAGAGAGGGATACTGCAGTTTAGCCCAGTGTGTTATGATGGGTGACTTGAATCTGTTATAAGTTCATATAAAAAAAACATTTGGAGTGTTCAGTGCATGCATTATAGTGAATGTTTAATTTTTTATTTATTTTTTCTATGGATAAAGGAAAGAAAACATGATTTATTTAATCTGTTTGGTTGACAGGCAGTAGCCCTCCAACATGGTAAACTCTTACAACTCTCAGCATCCTACCAAGCAGCAACACAGTTGGGAATTGCTGGGAATTGTAGTTTAGTAATATCTAGAACATTGTAGGCTGGCCATCCTGTACCAATGAATTTGATATCTGATAACAGCATACATTGCTGCACACAGTATAACTGAGCCTGTCCTCTTATACTTAATTGGTTCTATACTAATAGTGCCCTACTTATAATACTCATTAAAGTCTTTACATATGTGCATATGGAGACATGTGGATCATCGATATGAACTATTAGCATATTCTGATATTTAGAATACTTTTAAGTTCTGATAATTAATTTACCATAATGACAGTAAGCACATTAACCATGTAACAAATGCCATAAGAATAAAACACAATTTTGTTTATAAACAGGAAGCAATATGCCACTTACTTCTTCCTTTCCATTCTATTGAGTCCTGGCAATTTCTTTATACTGGTTCTGCCAGGTTCATCTGTAGTAGACAGCAGTGTGCATTTTAGGCATGCATCTACCTCTGATTGTAGTTACAAACCATTATATGTCTTCATATATATACATAACTATAAAGGCTAATGTCCAGCTCTGTAAATTGAGCGCACTATCTCTTGTCAAACAAAATGCAGGGTTTAACACCAGCATAAGAACACTAATTAAAGTGCATTGTTTTTTGTTTAATTACTATATTCTGTAGTTGCATTAATTAGTTGTATTTAATCACGTAAATATGATACCTATAATAGCTGATACCACTTAATAGTCATCATGCCTATGATTTTATGTTTATGAAACAAAGAACATAGATCTTGCGCCCAGGCATCTGTCACCCCTGTTGTGGCATTGTTCCCAAACCAAGCTCTGTGGAGCCTTTGCATCTTGCTATGGCTGTCTGCCAACACATATAACCTATCCAATAAAGAGTTGTTGATTCTTGCTTGTAAAAAAAAAAATGATAGATGGAAACAAAATGTCTCAAAATATAAATTTTTAGATATAATATATTTATAAATTATGTTTTAGGCTAATTATATGTGCAGAATGTGAACGAACCAAAAAATGATAAATCATTTTTTATGTTGCTTCGACCACAGTTTTAGATTTATGGAGCTTGAACTCCATGTTTTATCATTGTCAATAAAATATACTATTTAGACATTTGGGTGTTTACCCTATGGCTATAATGAAGGCTGCAGAAATAACTCTTCCATAGACTAAGTATGGGAAGAAATTGATTTACCATAATCGGTGACATTTTTATTGAGGAAAGCTATGGGGAAGGTGTATATGACAATAGATCCTGTATCAGAAAAGCTGCTAATTCAGTAAACCCAAATGTTGTTTATAATATTGTTCCAATGTGAAGAAGTCCATCCTGACATCCACTCATAGGAAAAAATCCTAACCTCATTTCCTGTGTTCTTCTTGTGTTTATATTTTAATTTGAATTACCTTGTGGATTATACATGTATTTCTTTTTAACTGTTCTGTTTGCATTTTCAGTAGGCTGCCATCTACTATGCAATAAAATAATACCAGTTTGTAGCCCAGTATAATAGATATCCCAGTTCTATCAAGGTACAGAACAAATTCCAAAAAGTAATAGCAACATTGCTATATCACTGATTTGACTCTGCAAAACAGCTTTAAATAAGTGACCACTAAGGCCAGTGACCACTAAGGGACAGGTAGGGAGTGTTGGTCAATGGAGAGCCTCTCAATTCTGCAGGTAGCAGCACTGCCCTTGACCATAAAATTACCAGCTTAATTGGCTACAAAGGGACTATTATAACACCAAAACTAACCTGAATAATACTAGAAATGAAAAAAGTAAAGTAAATAAATCGCTGTGTGGTCTGGGTGCTCAGTCCCCGAACCCGTAGCCTTAGGAGATCAACCGAAATTTTCAAAAGAGGCTAGCAAAACACCTCGGACAACTTAGTCTTTATTCATGTTCATAAAACCTCTTACGCCTGATGCGTTTCGTGCATGCGCACTTAATCATAGTCTTTACACAGGGACTATTGCCAACTTGAAGGCAGCAAAGGGCTACAACGTTAAGGTCACAGGGGAATTTGGCTGGCACTGTGAGAGTGTGGAATGAGAGGACTTGTCATAGGGACTACTTACTCCCACAGCTGCAAGTCCTCACTTACATCTTATGTCCGTTGCAGTGGCCCACACAGTGTAAAAGGGCCACAATTGGCTATTTTTGTTGCACTTTTTTGCACTCTGTGGGGCATTGTGCAAACAGCTGCATGCCTCTGTACTCCATTTCACAGTGCAGAGACCAGTGAACTGTGACCTGAATGGAACATTGCCTTCTTTATGGGCTGAGCTATATGTTCTGGCACTGACCTCTGCAGAGTGCAGTGTAGAGGTGGTGCAGGTTCTTAGGAAATGCCCACTGCACTAAGGGGCACGTTCTTGCACACTCTAATTGCAGATGTATTTGATATGTTGCATACACCAGCCTATGCTGGTATAGTAACTTTAAATAATGCATTTTTGTCACATGAGTGCGACAAACAAACAAACAAAGAAATAGTTGATATTCTCTCCTGGATTGCTGCACATGTACTAGATATACAGATCTAGTCATTGGGTATAAATAAATGTGGAACGTTTTCTTATTTTTATATTAATATCCCTTTACGCCACTAGTACAACAGGAGCCATGCTGCTTCTTGCACATTAATATTAATTTAGTGATTCTGCTTGGTAATTACTCTGTACATGGCTGTAAGTATTATGGACTGTGCATATTATGGACTATATTTTCTCCAGTGACATCAAACTTGTGTTGTGGCTTTCTAACTCTCCAGTTTCTTTAGCAGAGGATGATGAGACTTGTTGTTCACAGTAGCTGGAGGACTGTAGGTCTTACATGCAGGCTTTAAACAGAAGAAAATAAAATGCATTTATGTAAACATTGATTTCCATAATCATGACACAATACATATTAAAAAATTCTTTCCTTGTCCAGACAATAAGCCAATAAAATCTAAATGGCACGACAGACAGGCAAATTGAACATTACCATTGATTTACAGTATTACTCAACACAGAGGCACAGTAACAATATTTTTACCAAACAGTTATTAAGGCAATGTAGCTTAATAATGTTCTCTTGCTTTCAGGAAAATATATTTACAGTTAATAACATTGAAGCCATTTCTTGCTAACACAGTCCAACATAAATTTATAATAATAATAATAATAATCCTGCTGCAGACTTGCCTTCAAATCTTCAACTGTCAGCTTGATTTACGTGGAGGTAAATGGTGAAATACATTTATCTTCATGGTTTTTAATTGCATAAAAATACTACAGGTGTGATAAACTGTATGGATATCAGTGGGTTAAATAATTCTGCTGTGCTAGTTTGGGTAAAGCAGTCAGACAAGGGCAGTAAATTCTGGTACATTTACTATACCATGGCAGGTAAGACTGGCCTGCTCCATCCTTGCTTTCAGCTTAGACAGGAAGTGGCAAACAGGAATAGGATAATGAATCGTAAGACAAATGGCAAAACTGTAGGAATGCCCATAAGCAAAATGCCCAAACAAGCAGCAACTACAACAGGTATGGGACAAATTATCCAGAATGGTTAGGACCTGGGGTTTATGGGTCTTTCCATAATTTGGATCTCTATACTTTAAGTCCACTAAAAATAATTTAAACGTTAAATAAACCCAATAAGGATTAATTATATCTTAGATAGAATTTAGTACAAGGTATGGTTTTAGACTTACATAGAAAAAGGAAATATTAAATAATTTATATTATTTGACTGAAATGGGGTCTAATTCAGAGCTTTCCCATACCTCTGCCATTTATTAAAGCCCTAGAATGCTTGGGCTTAGTAATGCAGCATGTACTAAAATGATCTTTATTATTTGGGAAGACTTTTTCCTTAACATTTTCTCTCAACATTATTGGTTGTATAATCAGCACTGCATTAAACCTTGCTGTCAAGTACATATTATTCTCATCATCTCAGGTGCAAACCATTCTTACCTTGGGCACTACCTTAGTGCATAAAATCTGCCTTACTTAAACCGTTAGTCCTCCAATAAAAAGCCATGAGAAACAAATCCAACCAGAAAAAGGTCAAGGTTTCACATGCTGCTTCTGTTAAAGATATAGGGGCCGATTCATTAAAGGTTGCTATCGCATGCTTTTTTGTGTTAAAAAGCATTCGATAAATAAGTACCGTTTCATCAAAGTCATTCCACGTGCGTTAATCCGCATGCACAAAAAAAGCATCATCGCAAAGCGTTATTTCTAACGCATTGCGTTAATTAGCAAATAGAAATAGTACTAACGCATGATTCACAAACACATAAACTCGCAAAATATTGCTTTAGTTTGTGCGAAGATTAACACCTACTTGGGGCAGGCGGTACTTAAAGAAAATTGTGCTTGGTTAGCTTTTGGCAACACAACATGGACTTTGCAGTGGTATTTTTTCAAGTATGTGTTGGCCCTAGAGTGATGCATCCGCCAGTTTGCAGGGAAATGGTCATTTTCAGAACAGCAGTTTTCAGAAAGTAATGGTTACGTGCATAATATCATAATATCGTAATATCGTGGCAAAATATATTGCATGCGGCAGGAAATAAGGCAAGAAAATCGCTCATTGTGAGTTAAATAGCGCAAAGAACATTGCGTCTTAATTATGAAAAGTGTCCTTTTAGTGAATCGAGCGTTAAATCGCAAAAAATAAGAAGTGATAAAATTTTTAATGCATGCTATAAATAGCGCTAGTTTTATCGACCTTTAGTGTATTGGCCCCATAGTATTTGTTATCTGGAAACCCATTATCCAGAAAGCTCCAAATTACAGGACAGCCATTTCCTATAGAATCCAATTTAATCAAATAATTCAACATTTTACTTTATATTTCCTTTTTTTTCTGTATTAATAAAACAGTACCTTGTACTTGATCCTGATTAAGCTATAATCAAATATTTGAGGCAAAGCCTCCAATTTATTGTTTAAATGATTTTTAGTACACTTAAGGTATAGTGATCTAAATTATGGAAAGATCTTTTATCCGGAAAACCCCAAGGTCCCAAGCATTCTGGATAACAGGCCCCATACCCGTATCCATTTACAATTGCAAGAGTCACTAATTTGAAGAATGTATTCACTCCAGTACAGACTTTGAGACAGTGGGACAATGAAACAGAGAAGTGTCAATTGTGTGGAACACTATCACAGCTGTTCTGCTGCAAGTGTGACTGACCAGCACTTACTCAGACTCAGCATTAAGTGTGCTCAAATGGGGCACTTATTATGTAGTACATTAGTACACTCCTATTACTATATACTTTTGTGCATGGCTTGTCCATAATGTGATGGTATGAAGTAACATATTTCTAAATGGAGACTGGGGTGAGTAAAGGTTTGCATATGCATGACAGGTGCAGTGTCGAGCATGCAACACTTACCCCTTCCCCTAGTTAAACCCACACCTCTAACCCTTCCTCGCAAACAACACACATAGACACTGTAGCTGGAAGAGAAGGCCGCAGTTATTTATTTATTAACATAAAAACTTAACATCAGTTAACATTTTGTAATAGTAACAAAACCGTTTGTATAACAAACATTTACAGTAACCAACAATCCTTACTCGCCTCCAAGGGACTGACCCCAGGCCTACTGGGCTACACTCTCCTTGTCAAGTACCCCCCTTAAACTTTCCCCTGGGGGCACAGAGTAAGGTACCCTCCGCCAACTGCGACAATAACAACCTTCTTTCTCAGGGAGGGAGGGTGGGACGCTGCGAGCTGCTGACTCTCCCTCCGTCTGGATCCAACTGAGGTAAGATGGCGTCTGTTGTTAGACCATCCCCTTTGCCCGGGAATCTTCCTGATCACCCATTGGCTCGCCATCTGAAACAGTAAAAAAGGGGGGGGGAAGGGGGGGGCTGCCCTCCTTGCCCTCCTTGCCCTCCTTGCCCTGTCATGCCCTGCTTCCCTATGCTGTGCTTCGGGTCATTGGGCCCCATTAGGGATGCACTGAATCCACTATTTTAGGGTTCAGCCAAACCTTGAACCCTTTGTGAAAGATTCAAGCGAATTCTAAACCGAATTCAAATGCAAATTTGGACAAGGAAGGGTTAAAGAGAACCAAGCACTGAAAAGAATTTTAACTTCTGTGTTTATGTGACAAAAAGTCACATGATTTTAATTATTTGGATTCGATTCAGCCAGAGGCATGGATTTTGCAGAATCCGAATCCCTAATAAGAAAACCCATTAACTCCGAATTACAGGAAAACCATCTCCCATAGAGTACATTTTATGCCAATAATCCTATTTTTTTTCTTTTTCTCTGTAATAATAAAACAGCATGTTGTACTTGATCCAAACTAAGCAGCATGAATCCATATTGGAGGCAAAACCTTGATTAAATGAGTTTAGAAGACTTAAGGTATAGTGATCCTAATTGCAGAAAGATCTCTTATCTGGAGATCAAGATCCTGAGCAGTCTGGATAACAGATCCCATGTCTGTAAATGAAAATATTAAATGAAACCTTTTAAACTTAATTTAAATATAAAAATGTAATATCTGAAGTTTATATATCTCAATGTTCTTCCTTTGCCACGTTAGTAAAAGCCTAATATCTTATCTAATTGGCACCAGACTGAGGCCTCTTTTTTGGGCAAATTATAATAAGCCAATACCTCTCATTTGTTTTCACACATTTGAGCAGCAATAATTTAGTTCATCTAGAGACATGTTTGCCTGTTCTTGCTTTCCTTACACTTCTATAACATCGTAATTGATTTTTACTCTATTCAGTAATTGCTTCAGTAGAATCCCATTTGTAAATGATATAGGAAAGCAGCGAAGAGAATCTATTAAATGTCTAATAGAGTTGAGCGTGACATGGTTAAGGTCTCCCCAGTTAATTCCTGAAAACCAGTGAAGTTTGAGATTAGAAAAGGGAGAGGTTTATTTTTATTAATATTTAGTGACTTGAGAGTTAGTGCACATACCATACCATGTAGTTCCACCAGTAAATATATTTACAAAGAGATGTGCTTAATGTACGGTAGCAAATGCCATACATTAACTGTAGTAAAACAGAACATTAGTTTTATTACTGGCAAAACAATAGCTCAGACAACCTTTAGAAACATTTACTGTATTATGCAGTTCTACTCCAAGGCAGGCACTGGGTCAAAGGAACAGTCTCCAGTATCAGTTTTCAATATGAAAACTATAAAGATAAGTATCTCAAAGCTTCACATATCATTATTACTGCAAGCTCTGATTATATTAAAACTAAACGCTACACATAGTACATTAACCATTTTGAGTCCCGGCCATGGCAGTTGCAACTAGCACCACTCCTTGTGTAGAAACATATTCTTCCTGCAGGGCAAAAGGGACCCCTGAAATATAACATCTATGGTGCTGGCACACTGGTATGGCCATGATGGAACTGTAGATTCTGTGTTTTGTGGCATAGAAGTGGTAACAGTACAATTATTACCAATGTCATAATTATTACAATAACAAAAATATAAATGAACACACAATTTATTTTTTCATCAGGCACATGTAGTATATAGGAAAGGGGTGCGACAGTGTGCTCCTAATTCTAAGTCTTAAATAAAGTGTGCTTCCTAAGTAATGGAAGTATGATGTTACTCCATGAATGGTTAAATACTGGAGGTCCCACCGACAGCATATACAGCATAGAGACAAATGTGAGATGGCATATTATACCATTTTAAGTCTAAGCATGCAGTACCAAGGGGTCTGTGATGAATCATAATTAATTGCGACCTGCAGCACAATATTGTCTTACTACTGCTATTACTACTGCTACTACTACATTTGTTGTATGTGTATTAAGGGACAAATGGGCACACCCTATTTAACTCATATTCTATTATTTTTATTGTTATTTTATGTCCTTGCCTTCTGCCTTGGCCTTCTACTATGCATTTCCTCCCCTGTTGGTAATCACTTACCATTCTTATCTGCCTTTCTGTCCTCTACTCCATCCTGGATTTATTGTTACATCAAACCATCATATTTTCTATACCCCCCTGCTTTTCTCTCCTATATCTCTTAAGAAAATATTTAAAATATATTGTCCCCATCTTCTAATGTTTACCCTCTTGTTATGCCTTATTTTATCTTTGATATTCCCATGTTAATATTTATTTTGGATCTTGTCTCTCAACCTCTATTCTATTTTATTTGAACTCAAATCAGCTTCATTGAGATGTGTGTAAGCTTGTTAGCTTATTCTGTGCTACAGCTCCATTCGTTTCCTAGATGATGTGGGAGCTGTATTTGACTGAAGGTCACATGCAGCATATCTATGTAGTGGAGCAACACACATTTGAGATAAGATTTTTAGTTCTACTCATTTTGCATTGTACTAATATGGGGACACAATGCAATGGAGATTGCGGATAAATCAAATATCTAGTATCTGTGTCCCATCCTGTGTCCACTCAAAACCAGACAGCAATCAATGCATTCAGGACTGAGCAATTGATGGTAGTTTGAACACGCTGATTGTCTTGCCTCTTGACATCTCCTCTCCAGTTGCATTCTGCTTTTCTGTATATTTCCCCATTTATGATGAATTAATTTAAATACAAATGTATTTCATGAAAGAGGTCTAACACCAGTCTTCAGGAGACTGCAACCTAACTTAGTATGAATGATCTCCCATGTCATTGTGATGGCTATTTGACTTGGCAGAGTCATGTTTTTCTATACAGTTTATTCCTGAGCAGAAATATTTTCTCTTTCTCAATATGAAGACTTCTGAGCTTCTTGTAAGTAATTTTTCTTTATAGTTAATAGAAATTTCAATTCCAGAAGGTCTTATTTCCTGTTGTGCAACTGTATATTTGCTCTGTATGATGATGACATGATAACACAGATTCATAGGTTCCTGGTTTTATCTGTCAAAGAAGCAATTTCTATTTAAGAAATATGGTTGCTATTGGGCATCTTCTTTACTATTGTGCATTCTGAACATTGCTTATTGGTTTTCTGCTTTAATTGTGAGGCAGAAATAGTTTCCTGTCTGATTCTGTATTTGTTCCCCTTTTAATTGAATAATACAATGTTAAAGTGTGAGGGTTTAGTGCATCAGCAGCACAGTCTATAAGTATAAAAGTGAAGAATCCTGGCTTAATTTCTCACTGTAATGGCCTCAAGTTTCTGCAAATGTTTAAGAAATATATTTTCTTATTACAAGCGGATGCTTTCAGCATATCCTTTGCAGTTTCAATTAACAACCAACCAATAATATAGACCTGGGTTATATAGCTGGATAGGTATACTGTAGCTTTTGCAGATCTCAAGGTTTCTGCATTTTCTGAAATAAATCATTACTACAAAAATTTTTGCTTATCTGTTCTTTTAAATTCAATATGTCACTTTGAAGTATTACAGAAACAACCTATAAAATTTATCAGGAAATAAGACACTTTTTTACACTATAAAAATCTTTAACTGCTGTTTTTTTTAAAACCATTAATCAATTTTCATTTATAAGATGAACGGTCCTGCTTAAAAAACAGCTTTGTCAAATGACTTTGCTTCCAGTGCATCATTGTGTTTGTGAGACACTAACAGTGTTTTTTAAACTCCAGATTCCAATTAAGATTATTCCTTTATTCACATAATCAAAGAACCATCATGGGAAATAGATGTATCTGGAAAGTGCTTATGAAATATGAAGGAAGGGAAACATGGGGCAATACTGGGCCTACACGGTCATGCAATTTATGCAATTTGACTAAATCTTATAACAATATACTGTAGATACAAAGGTTTAAAAAGGAGTTCATCAAGTTGATCCCATTGCTGTGTTGATCCAGAGACAGGACGTCAAATGTCCCCCACCTTGTAAAATAACTAAAGTAAATCTAAGCACATTTAATAATGTAATTAGAAGTGAGTATGAAAGTCATTTAGTACTGATTCTTGGCAATGCTGAAACCTTTGAGTTTCATGACCAGCAGAATAAAATGCCTTGTGGCTTCCAATACCCTTATATTTTACAATGTACCTTACATTATTCCCTATAAATATATATCTTTGTAATATATCTTTATAAATGGTGTTTAGTGATGTCACATGACATCAAAACTTGTGCATTAAAAGACTAATCTTTGAAAATATGGCCTTGTGCTTTTATACAGGTCATGGAACTCCATGGTGACTTCTAATATCCTCATATATTAAAACAGGGGGTACATTATTTATTATAATACACAGGTTCTTGAGAGTAATGACAGAAATTACATCACTAAGCATCGATTATAACTGATCAGTAAGCACCTAGACATTAGTAAGCAGCTAGTAATATATCATTATATATAATATGTATATTGCAGTAGGAACTTATTCCTCTAGCTAGTAAAAAATCTCTATAGAGGTTTTCTCTTTTATCTCTCTAGATTTTTATGCAATTTGCTGAATACTAAATACTGAATACCTACAGTATAGGTTTTCTCTTTTATCTCTATAGATTTTTATGCAGTTTGCTGAATACTAAGTACTGAATACCTACAGTATAGAAAGTCAGTAAAGTCAGTATTAGCAAAACTTGGTGCAAATTGACAAACCATATTTATGCTGCCACACAGCAGCCACTGGGATATTATGAGGCATAGGTATTTATTGTTTAAAGGCTAAGGTCACATCCCGGTAAGCACCTTTTGACATTCTCCTTTTTTATTGTAGGATGTGTTTGGCTTAGTTTGCTGATGTTTGCATAAAAAAAGTTGTTGCTTTTTCCTGTTGCACAATCAAGGGGTTAAATAGTGCAGACTAGCAATGCTGCAATTTTATGCCCAAGGAATGAGGCAATTTCCATAAAAAACAGTTAAAAGAGCAACTATAAATACAACTGTGAACATTAACAGCAATAAAGCTTACAAGCATTTAAAGCTCACACCATTAAGCATTTGGCTCCCCAAGTTATTTAGTTTACCTGGATGATCACAATAAATATAATTTAGGAGTGGGCAGCAGTGTTGGAACCCATCCTGTTATTGACTGTACTGAAGTGTCTGGCTGCTAGCAATGATTTTTAAGCCAAGAAAGCTTTAGGCTAAGCAATTTTCCTTTAAATTTGTCACTTTCTGCTGTGTCGGCACTTCTCAGCCTCTTGGCCGGGAAGTAGTGCATGCGGGGGTGGGGGTTATGCAACTGCTAATAGATTAGTTCAGAAAAGGCATCATGTAATGCTGCATTGGATCCTGCCTAACCTCATCTGATGTGTGACTGCTGAACTTGCTCTCGCCCTGCTCTCGGTGTTCTGCTGGGAGGTTTATATAGTCAGCTGGAACCTACATTGCCCTTTGGTGTTGCTACAGGTGTCCTGCTGATGGTACTGTTTGTGAAGCTAGCCATGTAGCCAAGTCCTACTGCAGCTCTGCATTTTGTGAAGCACCTAATTCTGGGAATTAGCACCTTGGTTATCTTCTTTATTCTAAGGAGAACAATGCGGGGTCCAAAAATGAGGCCCAGATGGATATTGTAAGTTTCCTACCAACAGCTAATTATAAGGAAATACACTGGGAGCAGACTCAAGATGTCAGAGCACCTGTTGAGTCATTATAGTATATATTTATACCTATATAATACAAAAAGTCATGAATATCTTATAAGTTATAGACTTATAAATGGTGCTTAGTGATGTCATCAGTTATTTTAGTGATACAATTTGTGTGACTGGAAGGCCTTGTGCTTTTACATGGAGCTTATAATAACCTAATATTTTACAAATAAATACAATACAATAGGGGTTACATTACTCCCTATGTATTTTATGGCATACTGTATTGTGGCCTTTGTAAATTCATAAAAGGACAAGAGGCTGCTGGCAATAATCATCTAGGGATTTGTTCCAGACCAAAAATATGAAAACTAATTTTCAGCATGAACACATTAATTTAGCTCCTTGGTTATTTTGCTGCTAATGGTTGTACAGATACCCTTCCAAAGTCTTGAATGTATGGTCACCTAAAATGGAGGGTTATTGCTGGATCTGGGTGTGACCATGTGTCATGATTTTCTCATCTGGGAACATTTTTTGCTGCATGAGAATTGAGTGCAGAAAACATGGCAGTTGATGCTGAATTTATGAGAAATTTAGTGCTAGGCAAGTAGTGCTGAACACTGTAACAGATAAAGCACTGCAAGTAGATTTGAGGGAACAAACACTAAACACACCAAGCACTCACTGTACCCCAGCAGTGACACCAACTGGTTGGTTTATAATACAGCAAATGGGCAGTGAAGGCCAACCTATAGGGTTCCAGATGTTGTTAGACTACAACTCCCCAGAACACTCCCCTTCTTAGTGATCGGATAAAGGGGATCAGGGCTCAATATCAAAGTACTCAATATCACATTCAGTCTTTACTCTATTACATGTAAATGGTATAGGGCAGGATAAAGGAAACAGCATGCAGAAATGTAGTGTGTCTGAAGAAAAGGACCCTGTGACCAAAAGAAGTTAAATCTTCCACAACTGTGCTGGGGCCAACCAGAATATTACCCAGCACCAGCTGTCTGGTGCTGGGTAATATCTGGCAGTCTGGTACTTTCACAAAGGGTCCAAAAAGCTTTGTACTCAGTTTTCTAATAGAAATCCATGATGCATTCTATTTCACAAAATGCCATGCCTTGGTCTAAATAGGAACTGTCCTATTATTAAGCCAGGTAACATTCTGGGATAGGATATTAGGAAGATTTTGTTAATTCTAATCAGAAGACTAACTACTACTTAAGAGCCATATTGAATCAATTTATCTCCCTTCCCCTCTACATTCCTCCCCATCAGTTATAAATATCCCTGATTTGGAACTAAGCATGAGGTTTAGATGCGGATATAAAGAAGGTTGCAGATGAGTACTGGGCCAGGATCCACAACTGTCAAGTGAACCCAGAGACAAGCCAAGGTCAGAACAGGCAGTTATAAGGCAGAATGTCAGAACATGCAGGAATCAGATAAAACATGAAGCTGCAGCACGTACCAGGAAAAGAATACTCTAGGTCCCCAACCACCCGAACACAAGGGGGCTGATTTACTAACCCACGAATCCGACCCGAATTGGAAAAGTTCCGACTTGAAAACAAACATTTTGCGACTTTTTCGTATGTTTTGCGATTTTTTCGGATTCTGTACGAATTTTTCGTTACCAATACGATTTTTGCGTAAAAACGCGAGTTTTTCGTATCCATTACGAAAGTTGCGTAAAAAGTTGCGCATTTTTCGTAGCGTTAAAACTTACGCGAAAAATGCGCAACTTTTCGCGTAAGTTTTAACGCTACGAAAAATGCGCAACTTTTTACGCAACTTTCGTAATGGATAGGAAAACTCGCGTTTTTACGCAAAAATCGTATTGGTAACGAAAAATTCGTAAAGAATCCGAAAAAATCGCAAAACATACGAAAAAATCGCAAAATACCGATCATTACGAAAAAAACGCAATCGGACTCCATTCGACCTGTTCGTGGGTAAGTAAATCAGCCCCAACGGGTACTACCATTCTGATGTTCTCGGTGCAGTTTGGGGGCAGTTGCATTGTAGCCAAGAAACATGGGGCTATAAGCCCTGATATGTTTTATCCCTAGTATCATCCCTATAAAAACACTTAACAGGTATCCGTTTCTAAATTTTAGTTAACATTATTATATTTTTGTTCATTTTCATATGAATCACCGAATGTCTCAGTTTATAAAAACAAAATGAATAATTAGGCTATGATAAAGCAAACATTATATCATCTGCAATGGCTAAACATAAGCCAGTTTTGCCCTCAGTAGGAATTGTGGAGCCCAATATAGTAAATCTATTTAAAATTAAACATCAGATGCCATTGTCCAGCTAATAATTTTTTTTTAGTTGATTGTTTATCCCAGTGACCATCACCTGCATTAACTATGAATCAGGGGAATATCTACATGTACAATTCACAGTTCTCACCCACTCACCTCTTCCTGATGAGAGGGCATTTCTGGTTCCATTCTCTGACACCCCACGTGTATGTTCTATGGTTTTGATTTTGTATAGGAATGCAGCTGTGCAGCAAATTTGTTATTGTGGAATTTACACAATGCACTAATTACTGCGATTTCTCTGTGGTTTAGTGGCGTGCTCCATAAAATGCTCCAATAATCATCATTAATTTGCTTTTAATATTAAATCTACTCGTAGACCCCTTCACTGCCAGTAGAGCACCTGGCAAACTGCAAATTTCTGCTTTTCCCTGAAGCAGAATGAATAATAAATACCGCTAATTCATTAGCCTAGTTTCATTTGGGATCAGTTTAGCTCATGATTAATTCTTATTTTTTCTAAAGCCAACATACTGTGCATTTTTGGATTATAGCACTGTGCACTGTAGAGATGTGCAAAGCTGTATTTAAGAGGGTAGGGCCAGAAAGGGAGGATTGTGCCTCTGCACATGGCAGGTTCCAGCAGAGAAGCAGTTATAGGTAGGGTAAATATTCACTTCCTGACTGTGTAGCCTGTGAATATGAGAATGTGTTATGGTGTAGCAGATAATGAAGGGAAAGATGGGGAAATCATTCTTTGATTTACAGATACTGTTTAAATATTCCAGTTGCATAACTTGCTGTCCCTTTACTGCAGAATGAAAATGTATATTTTATGTTAGCGGAGCCTATTAGTGCTTGCTGCATGATACATAGCAGTGTGATGCGCACAGTTGGAATTTATTATTATTATTTGACTTTAAACAGTTGTGCAATTTCCCCCAAGATTCTCTGGGTCCACGTCGGTACAAATTATTATTTGCTTTACAGAACCTATACATGAATCACTTCACACCCAGCCCCAGTAAAGTTTACAATAAAGGTCCCTATCGCCTAAGGTGGTAATAGGGAAATAGGTTGAATAGCTACATAACAAAATCAATACTTTCTGTTGGCATATATCCTCCTGTCTTCTGTCAGCATTTTCTCTCATCATGATCTGTGAGACAATATATATTGGAACAGTAACACACCAAGTACTCTGCCAACAGGCAGTGGAAATATTTCTGGATATTAGTGACTACTCAAAATAGACTTGCTGAGAGTAGGATTTTACTGATCATTCATAATTCTGCTTTATCATCCTTTTAGGAAATCTCTGTTTAATTATGCAAAGTACCCATTACATTTTTGCTAACTCAGTGTAATTTTTTGTATTATATTCTTTCAGCCAGAACCATTTCTCCAAGTTAGAGATATCCAGTTTGAGGCTCCAATCATTTATCTATTGGATAGATGTTGGCAACTATAACTCAGCAGCTGGAGACTGACAGATGTTGTAACTTTAGAATGTCCATCTGAGGGCCTGGTGTTAAGCGGCACTACAACCTAAAAAAAAAAATTCTGCATATACATTGCATTTCAGAAATGAATATTCATATTGGATCAGTTTGTATTTGTGTTTGGTAGCCATGTGGCTAGCTTATTTTTACATGCAAATTTTCTTTAGAACACTGGAATGCTTATTCTAAATGTTCCCCTTTTGCCTGTTATGGTATACTGATGTATGCAGGCCCGGATTTGTTGCAAGGCCACAAAGGCCTGGGCATAGGGTGGCATGCTGCCCAGCTTCTGCTTTTAATTTGGGTCTGAAGCACTGGGGAGGTGCGGGAGACCTAATAGTTTTAATTTCCCCACGCACCGATCCCCAGTCTGAACCTGACTACAAATTTCTGTGCATGCGTGCACCAGAGCAGTAACGAACAGGAGGGGGCGGCAGGAGACGGGGCCTAGGGGCGCCCACATCACGAATCCAGCCCTGGATGTATGGTGTCCATCCTTGGGACAATTCATCTCTTGGTGAACTACAACACCCATCACCCCCAGCAGGCATCATCTTGAAGAGATACTGACACCAGAAATTAAGCCTTTTTTTTTACATTTCTCATAACATTGTCTTTGCATGCTCCTTATAAGTTTGCCTTCAAAGTATTTCCTGGACACTTTATCTCATTAACTGTGAGATCCCCCATGTTCCTCTATATAGGCCGTTAGCATTAGAAGCTGTAACTGACAGGCTGAGAAGGGACGGCAGGTTGGCAAAACAGTCAGGTTTAGGAACTTCAAGTAACAATTACACACTAAAGCAAACCTATAAGCAAAAAACAAACAACATGACCTATAGGGAACTTTTAATGTACATTCATAATTTAAAGAGTAGTGTTTTAGTGTTAGTATCACTTTAAGAAGCCTTACCACCAATCTGGTCTCAGAAACTACCGAAGAATTATGTAAATCAGATGAGAAGCAACAAGTTGCCCATATTGATAATTAAAAGGAAAATAAGAGCATTTTATCCTGCCTTGTGTAACCTTGATGAGTCCTTTGGGGAAAGGCTGCTTTATGAATCAGTAAGAGAATATGCTTTGCTGTAACGAACACAAAACGTCAGCAAAATGTGTGGCCAACACAGCTGTTAGGTCAGTAAATCACTCTGATGTTCTTCATTGTCAAGTGAATCTCTGCCACAAAAGACAAAAAAGTGATTAAAACTATTCAGGAAGAAGCAGTTCATCACTGCCAATTAAATAGATTAACTTTCTTATTTATGTAGGCTGGGCAAGACTGGTGAGACCCACATGCCTTAACGGAATATGAACGTCAGACATATTCTTCAGCAATATAAATGCTGAACATTTCTATTGCTTGCCAGTTAAGATAGGTTTGGCAGTAGGGTTTCTGTCTATTTAATATCAGACAAATAAAAAGAAAATTGGCATGCCTAATTCGCAATTAATGTAGATGCACACAGAATATATGCACAGAAACCTTAGAATTTTGCAATTGTTTTAATATGAATATAAATAAACTGTTAAAGCAATTTCATCAATTAAATCCCATCTTTTGGAATCTGACGTTATTAAAGGAGAAGGAAAGGCTAATAAAGAGTTAATCTCAAGCTGCAGGCATACCTTCAGTTCTCTCAATAGTGCCCTTAAGTCTCCCCATATTTCTCCCGTTCAGATGATCAGAAGCCAAACAGGAAGAAAAAACACTGAGCTGTGTAAAGAAAGTTCCCATAATGCCTCACTCCTGCGCAAGACCCAGACCAGTGTACATGCTCCATTAGTTAGACTATGAGGAAGCTTCCTGCTGATTGGCTCAGATCCACATTCCAAGGGGGGGAGAGGGAGTTCTTAGCATTCTTGAGGGAGGGGGGAGCAGGAGAGGGGAAAGAAGAGAGAGCTGTGTCTCTGGCGCAGGAAAACAAAGACAACAAATCTTTTGACAGAGGACAGTGCAGCATTTCTGTGAGTGCTTGTGGCTGTATTTACATAGACCTTTCTGATAAAGTTTACTTAGTTTTTACCTTTCCTTCTTCTGTCACAAGCAAAACATAGTTCATGAAGGTGCATTTGCTGTTTTTGGCCAGATGGTGGAAGCAATGCCCCTTGGCACAACTTACTTTCTTGTCAGGACTCCATAAAGTACTAATGACGGGGCAGAACAGAAAGTGAGGAACACAAGTTAAAGTGCTTCTCACAAGTCTTGGAAATGCTGCACATGCTGTATCACAAATAGAAGGAGCACAGCACAACTGCAGAGCAAAGGTCAAAGAGAAACACTTATCAGTAGTTAGACATACTGGTTCTTAAATTCCATCCAATTACCACTCAGTAATGACATTTCCAAATGCCCCGAGAAAGCTTCCCACTACATGCTGTGCTTATTGGGGCCATACATCACAGCGGCCTCTAAGCAGCTGTTTATATTACTGAGAAGTTTAACACATGTTAATGTGCCTTCCTGCCCATTAGTTCTGCCTAACACTGAAGGACTCCCTGTCTTGAAGATCTGTTGACTGCTTTCTGCTGCTAAATGATGTACTGTATTTTTGAAAAATGGGATTAAAGAGTCACACCTTTAGCCATTACTGCGTTACTGACATCTGAGCCAGGCAGATCAAATTGGAATGTTATTAATGAGTGTGGCTTGTTTATTATAACAAATAATGTATCTTGTTGTGTATGCCATCTCTTTATCTGTAAGGATAATATTAAATTAAAGCAAATTATTTTTATTTTTACTTGAGGATTTTAGTGCACCTTCATTTCTCTGCTTATTACCTGCTTAGTTAAAGCAGTAATTATCTTCTTAAGGGACTTCTGAGGCCCAGGAGAGATCTGATTTGTGGGTTCCCTCAAATAACCACCCCAAACAAATTTGTGTTAATATTAGCTAAATCCTACTTAAAGGGATACTGACAGTTTATACAAAGTTATGCCCAGCCCATGTCATTCATGGCACTTTATTTTTCTAAACTTGAGGACTCCTTGCAAGGCAAAGTTATCAAGGCCAAACTATGGATACTTATAAAGTGGCTGATTTATAGGGAAAGCAAATCCTTGTTTGGTGGCCTCAGTTTGGATGGCTGTACTGTGAAAAATGAAACCCTCTCACCCCCAGGATATCAGCTCTTGGGCTGAGTAGGCTTAGGACTGTTTCACTGCCTGTGCTCTATGAAAGTGTTTGAAGGGGAAGCTGTCAAGCCGAGCTAAAGAAATATGTTCTGCTTTAAATAGAAGCTGAGCGAGAAGTGAACCAGCAGCTGCACAATTACAGCTACAAATGTTAATGGAATGTACTTCACTTAGCCACCCATTAAGTATTTTTTTAATAAGCATTTATTATTGAAGGCTAATGATGGTAATTGTATTAATATGCTTGTGGTATTCAGAGCCATAAATAAATAATTGTCTTACTGTTATTGAGTGATTAATTAGGTCAGCTTGACAATATAATATAATCAGGGTTATGTTATATCACATGTATTTCAAATGACCCAATGTAGGCAGTACATAGTTACATAGTTGCATAGGGTTGAAAAAATACCAGAGTCCATCAAGTTCAACCATTCCAAGTAAACACAGCACACAAAAACCTATACTTACCAATCTATAACAACACATACATAAACTATATATACAAACATTAATACTAACTGTAGATATTAGTATCACAATAGCCTTGGATATTCTGATTGATCAAGAACTCATCCAGGCCCCTCTTATAGGCATTAACAGAATCTGCCATTACCACATCACTAGGAAGGACATTCCACAACCTCACTGCCCTCACCGTGAAAAACCACCTACGCTGCTTCAAATGGAAGCTCCGTTCCTCTAATCTAAAGGGGTGGCCTCTACAGTCTAACCTCATAGTTTAAATCTTCCATCCCCTTTGCCAGTTTAGTTGAAGTCTCTGCACCTCTCCAGCTCATTAATATCCTTCTTAAGGACTGGAGCCCAAAACTGCACTGCATACTCAAGGTGAGGCCTTACCAGGGACCTATAAAGAGGCAAAATTATGTTTTCATCCCTTGAGTCAATGCCCTTTTTTATACAAGACAGCACTTTATTTGCTTTAGTAGCCACAGAATGACACTGCCTGGAATTAGACAACTTGTTATCTACAAAAACCTCCAGATCCTTCTCCTATCTTAACCTTCTGTGAGGTACTGTATCAAACGCTTTTGCAAAGTCCAAGTAGATGACATCAACTGCCATTCCAGCATCGAGGTTCCTGCATCTCTCATAAAAGGCGACTAAATTAGTCTGGCAAGATCTGTTACGCATAAAACCATGCTGGCACAAACTTATAGTATTGTGAACTGCAATGTATTCAAGTACCCTATCCCTTATTACCCCTTCCAAAAGCTTTCCAACTACTGATGTCAGACTAACAGGCCTATAGTTTTCAGGCTGAAAACGGGATCCCTTTTTAAATAACGGCACCACATTAGCAATCCGCCAGTCTCTCGGCACCATGCCAGACTTCAACGAATCCTGAAAAATTAAGTGAAGAGGCTTGGCAATCACAGCACTAAGCTCGTTTAATACCCTGGGATGAATCCCATCTGGTCCTGGACCTTTGTTTACCTTTACATGTTCAAGTCTCTTTTGAATTCCCTCCCGAGTGACCCATGCGTCTGTAGCTAAATTACTAGAACTGGGTTATATTAAAACGGAAGCCTTCATTAAAGTACAGTTCTAATTCACAATCTCCAAAAGGGACAAGGAAATGAACATGGTTTATGATGGATCAGGAACACACCTGCTTATAAGTGTCTGGTGCCACTATCATTTACTCTCTAATAGACCAATCAAACCTATCTTCTCCAGTATGCTAGTGGCTACCGCAAATATGCAAATATGCACCATGTTATTAAACATGCTCAAAGAAAGAAAATATATGTAACCCCTATTTGGCTGTAAAAACAGGCAGCACCAGCTAGAATGGGTTTAGAGCATAGGGTACATAGGACTCTCCCCCTCAGATGGGCTTTTGCTAAGTGGAAATATCCCGGGGTGTAGTGAAACTACAACTCACTGATGCTGTGTGCAAAGTAAAAGGGAAAATAATGGATGCCAGAAGGTTCTTGCTGATGAAACAATGCAACTGGTTTTATTTATCCAAAACAAAATAATGCACAGGGTTAGATCATACTCACATCGAGGAATTAGCAGTAACAAACTCTGAGGACAACATGAAAGGATGCCCGCCGGTTTATCCCATCTCTTTCGAGACTGTTCGGGGTAAAGACACCTGGTCAGCACGGCACCACTGGAGGGCAGTCTGGATAGATACCTCAGTCCTTAGGATGAATACCTTAGCTGTATTAGGATCCCAACAGCCGACTATGGATCAGGGGTTAAGTACTAGCCTAAGAGGCAGCCAAAGAGGAAGACCCACCCCTTTGCTAAGCACTATATTGGAGTGCAAGGGGTGTGGCCAACCTGTAAACTAATAAGACACATATGCAAAACTGTAAACTGGATACATGGGTGTTTGCCCAGTAACAGCATAAAGAGGGAGCTGTAGGGTTTAAAGCCATAGCGACATGTTAACCCTGTGGGTCCCTACAATACATTGCCATACTATTTGCCTGGATTACCATATTAATGTGGGCGAAAGGCAGTCCACTTTCATTGCTATGCAGCTTGGCTCTGTACAGGCTAAATAGATACATGCCAATGCCTGAGATTCTGCACAGAGACTCTGAGATTCTTGGCTCTGTATGGACCATGACTAGATACATGCCAGCTTCTGAGATTGACTACAGAGTGGATGTGATGTAGGAAATTACTGCTGTAGTGTGGTCAAAGTCTGCAGTGGGCCACATGATTCTGTAGTTACCCCAATGGTTGGTGATAAGCAGGGATATTTGGGAGAAGCAGAAACATGTTGCGAGAAAATGCAAAATAACACCTTAAATATCCAGCCCCCAGCTCTTGTTAAATTTATCTTGTTCATTTATTTAAAGTTTAATGCTCAGCATACAGCCTTCACTTGGGTTGATTTTTTTAATAGGTTATGATTAGGTATAGGCAACATAAAACTATATCACAATTTAAACAGTGCAGGCTTAAAGGTTAGATACAAGGTTGTACAATCACCAGTGTGGAACTGTAGAAGTGCAGTAGTAACATAAGTATAACAATCTAGTGCAACTGGATAGAAGCCAAGTCTGCTCCCTCATGTTAAATTTGGTTGTGCCTCTTAGGTCAGTTTAATGGTCAATTTAATGGTAATGTCTTATTGACCAAGTTGGATTGATGGGAGTTTTAATTCAATAACAGTTGGAGAACTGCAGGCTGGGTTTAAAATAATTGGCCCCAAAGGCCCCCCTAGAGGGTATTTTGCTATAGTACCACTACAGTTCTGTGACTAGCTCTAATATTGTCCAGAAGGGACACAATTAGTTAAAAATAGCTCACATAGGCTCTACTAGTTATTTGATTCTTTATGTTCAGGATACATCATGCTGGGACCACACATTACCTTTAGCACTCATTACCTTGTTATAAAGCCTAATACAGCAAATTCACTTTTTTAAAAGGCTTTGTTTAGCCAGTCACCCA
The DNA here is from genome assembly GCF_000004195.4 of Xenopus tropicalis. Taxonomy (NCBI): domain Eukaryota; kingdom Metazoa; phylum Chordata; class Amphibia; order Anura; family Pipidae; genus Xenopus; species Xenopus tropicalis. The sequence goes on from NC_030684.2 coordinate 103,753,096, forward strand.
GTTAGGCATGGATTTTGTTGGAATCAGCCAAAGTAGAAATCTGCTGAAAAAGGCTAGGATTTGGCTATATCTGGGATTTAGTGCATCCCCCATAAAAACTTTACTTATTTACATTATATTTTATTGCACAAAATGTTATTTTTTTAGGGTGTATTTCCCCTTTATATGGAGATGTATAGCTGCTAATTTTTTAAATTAGGGACACATCTTCATGCAGTATTTGTGCCATGAATAAACTGCACCATAAGGAGCAAAGCTCTGCTACACCTGTTACACTTATTATGTATAGATGTATAATGTATGTACATTTGCTTTCTATAATAGGGTTGCTACCTGTTTTATACACAGCTTTCTGGGATTCAGAATTCTGAAACCCAGATAAAGCTCCATTTTAAAAGGCCAGAAATTCACCTGTCATAGCATTGCTATGCCCCTTACATCATCAGAACTATCCCTAAATGTCATCACCCCTCCCGACACCATCATACCATACCATCCTCTGATGTCACTGTCCAGTTGGAAAACAATGAAAAGGTGGCAACCATATTCTACAAACTGACTTTGCACCAGTAATCTCAGACCTGTATATCCTGTACTCCTATATAATGACATAATATATGTATGAAAATATAAATAATGGAAATATGAAATATAATAACACATGTATGTATAGCAGTGGAGCCTCTCAAAATCTTCCTTATTGTCGGCCTATGATTTTAGCTTTATTTAGTTCTGCATCATTTAATAGAGGGAAAGCAGAATTAAAGTAATACCATTAATACACTTTTTGCTCTATCAATAATTAAATAAAAGCTCTAATTAGTATCCCTGATCTCAGGGAGCCTTTGCATGGTTGAGGAGAGAAAAGCTGCTGCATCATGATAAATGGTGTAGTTAGAGCCAATGGGAGTTTAATATGCATTTTGGAGTAATTCATAAAGATAAATTATTACAGTTAAGGAGCCCCTTGTACTGAGAGGGAGGCACTATATGTGTGCTGAGCTCAAAGTTACAAGCTGTGCACTCCCTATAATAGAACTGAGAATGCTCATAAATCTCAGTTTGTTTGTGGCGCTGAGTATTAATTCCCACTATGGAACTAAACACCATGAAAGGACTGGGCAGTAGGCTTGCAGCCAGACTACAGTATATCAGTCTGGCAGATATACTGCTATTATATAGCCCAGTGCTGTCAAACTTCTACGGTGCCGAGGGCCGGAATTTCTCTAGCATACATGGTGGAGGGCTGCTAATGGAAGCCAGTTTTGACCACTCCCCTTTTTGAAACCACACCCACTTCAAACCACACCTATTTTATCACAATGGTGGTAGCACAGCAAAATCCCAAATGCTTGGTCCTTACTGTGGGGATATCAACCATCATTCATATGTGAAAGAATTATGTCATATTAAGATATACCCTTAAATTCCATATGCCTCCTCCTCCACTGTGGATAGCAGAGCAACCCCCAGTACATAATTACACACCTTAGGGACCATTTAATGGCTATTTCCAACTGCTAACAAACTCCCACAACAAACCCCTGCCAGGTTCACCTCCCACAAGCAGCATAGGGCAAGCAGAGTATGGCACACACAGGCAGCACTCTGCCTGTCCTATGCTGTCTGTGTGTGCCATACTCTGCCTGTCCTACCCTGCCTGTGTGTGCCATACTCTGCCTTCTCTATGCTGCCTCTGTGTGCCATACTCTGCCTGCCCTACCCTGCCTGTGTGTGCCATACTCTGCCTTCTCTATGATGCCTCTGTGTGCCATACTCTGCCTGCCCTACCCTGACTGTGTGTGCCATACTCTGCCTGCCCTACCCTGACTGTGTGTGCCATAAACTTTCCCAAACGAGGAGCTCCTGTGACAAGTTTAAAGTCCTGGATCATTGTTGCTATTCAGATGCTGAAACTTTAGGCTGCGCAGTAAGTACAGTATATAAAATATGGCATTTTTAGCATCATTTTTTAGAATCATTAATTCTCATTTAAACCTCTCTATTAAAGCAGCTTTACAGAGATTCAGGATTTAAAACATTACATTTGTGGTTTAGTTATTTTCAGCCCTTCACCTTTATCTTTAAACATAATGGCTATGGTTACACTTTAATTATTGATAGAGTGTTAATGTGTGAACAAAGTGTAGCTTCTCCTTTCTCGTTTTCCAATCTGCCATGATTTATAAATGAGTTTTTCGTATCTTTATAATAGAGCATGTGTCAGAAGACACTTGGCAAGATCACTAATGCTTTACATGTAACAGGCATGGTGTTTCTGTTGTTAAAATTTACACAGCTGAAGCTTGAAGAGGGCTAAAGTGTTGGAGAGATAATAAAGGGTTATTGAAGCAGAGCAAATATAACTACAGTGTATGTAATTTTGTGAAAAAGGAATCTTTTATTAAATACACAACTGCAAAATATATATGTATGACTGTATATCGTCATTATTTTAGTGTGTTATTTATATACCCAGCAACAGGGTTGGACTGGGCCGGCGGGACACCATACACCCCAGGCCCTCTACCTGCAAATGCTCCCCTGCCCCCTTTCCCCCATTCACAGGTGGATCAGATGCCGGAAGGAGGGCCCTTGAGGTTGAAGCCCCAGTGGACCCCGGACACCTGTGCCCAGTAATATATATTTTGCAATACATTACTACAAGGGTGTGATTTTATACCCCATATATGTTCACAAATTTGAAAGCAGCAGCCCTGTTAGCAGTGGGTTTAGGAGGCTGACAAACCTTGTGCTATACATTCACACTTACATAACTAGCCCATTTTGTATTGCTATTGTGTCTTTCCTGTTGATATACTACAGGTATGGGATCTGTGATGCAGAAACTCATTATACAGAAATCTTGGAATTGTGGGAAGGGTATGTCCCATAGACTCAATTTTATTAAAATCATTTTTTTTCTTGTTCTCTGTAATAATAAAACAGTACTTTGTATATAATTAATCCTTATTGGAGGCAGAATAGTCCTATTGTGTTTGTATCTCGGGTCAGTGACATTTTTGGTGAATTTGATGCCAAATGACTTTATAAATTGGGTGAAAACTCAATGGTTGAACTAAAAGTTGTGCCGAAGCTGTATGGGAAAGACACATTTTTCACATACACAAGTGACTATAAAAGTAGAAGAAACAAAAAGCACTTTCCTCACCCATAGAACCCATTGCTGGGAAAAAATGTCCATTGTTACCTCTTCCGGGCAACATGGTGGCATTGAAATGAAATATAAATGAACTATAATAAACCAATTCTCTCTTACAAACAAATGTACCTTTTTGTAAATTACTGTCATTTAGTTGTTCTTTGGGGAATTCAGATGTTTGATTGTAGAGTACACGAAAAGCTGAATTCCTGTGAAGTCCTGCTTAGCTTAAGGGAGCTGCAATGTTCAAACCCATGTTGCTATAATGAGATGAGCAATAACATTTGCTGTATTTATGGAACCATTTCCTACCTTAACACCATTTAAATGTAATAGCTGCTTGAAATAGTAGGAATTTTCTGTTCTGTTTTTTTAACAGGCAGTAAACTAATTCTTCCAAAACTCTTTTCAGTCTTCTCCACTGTTCAGTATAACAAAGAAACCCATAACAGCCACATATACAGTCATTTTTTGTGAGTACAAATTATGGAAGGGAAAATGGCTCAGTCAGAATTCCATTATATGATTTTGCATAGCAACACAATTAGCTTGATGCAGGAAAGCGAATAAAATAATATCCTAGAATATATGGCTCTGTTTTAGGTTCTGCTGCATGCCCATAGCTGATATTATACATTAATTATAGTTAATGAAAATCTGCCCTGTAATCTAAAAGGCATCAGCTAGTGTACAGTTTGTTATGAAGCAGCACCATATATTTTGTCTGTGTATAAGAAAGCTTGACATTTTGCAGAATTTCCCTAGAGCAGCACTGTCCAATTATTTTATATATAGTAGGCCGGTGAAACACAATAACACGTGTTCAGAGCCCATAATATAAAATTGCACTGGATACCATGGAGCTCTACTTCAGGTTGTAGGGCCAATTCTGGTGTACACGCTTCCCATTGAATAGCCTTGTTCTTGATCATTTTTCTTCAACAGTAACAGACTTTCCCTAAGCAATAATGATTCAAAAGTCTCTTCTGTCCAGTCCTGCCACTCTCTAGTTTTCTATTGGTTTTATATGTACAGTTATGGGGATCTATAATTCAGAATGCTGGGGACCTGGGGTTTTTCTGATAAGAGGCTTTCCCCTAATTTGGATCACCATACCTTACTGAAAATCTTTTAAACATTGAATAAACCCAGCAGAATGGTTTTACTACCATTATGTCAATGTAGCTTTGTTACCATCAAGTAAGGAGTCATTTGTTAAGTACACAGCAAGAACCAATATAAAAAAAACAAGCACAAGCTAACATGTAATCTGCACTTCCTGCCCTGTACTTAAAACATTGCAGCAGGTCTCTTCACTTCACACACAATACTAACTGTGATAATATTGAACAATTCACTATATAAAACCCCTTCAAAGCTCTGATTGTAAAAGCCACAGCTTCCCATACTTTTGGTACAGTAGCTCAAGCTCTATATGTTTGCTGGGATTTGCCTGTGAACTGTGCTCTTGATGACAAATGCTGATTTTTGGGTCTCAGTTCAATATTGAAAATGACCATTTACTTCTAAGTCCTGCCAAAACATTGCTCTTCTCCATGATCTCCATAACACTTCTGGAAGACTAATATCTGCCACCCTCCACACCTATTCCTATACATTGACTCTTCTAGAGGGTGCATTTTTATTGTCCTTCAGATTTTTATTATGTATCTTTTTATTCAGACCTTCTTTTCAAGAAGAAAATAAAAATAAAGGCCAATTGCAAATTGTACCATTGTCTGCATGGCTGCCAGAGTAGGTAGATTATACCTAGGGGCAGAAGAGGAACGTGCCTAGTGTGAAATGGTGGAGGGGGCGCTCTTCTGTCTGCCTACCCCTAGTCCAGGCTCTCGAGTCCTCGGCATGTATTCCCCCATATCCCACTCGTCACTTACCCCATCACCAGTTATCACCAGTTGCCATTTATTGTACAACACTGCGGAATATGTCAAATAACGTGCGCAACAATTATTGGTCGCCTGGCGAATTTTTCCAATGGTGAAACGTGGAAATTTGCTGCTAATCCATGTCTGATGAAAAATTTCTCCCATCACTAGTTGTAAGCAAATATTTAATTGTTTTCTATTAAGAGAGAATGTAGATCAATTGAAAATTTCAGAACATTACTCTCTGTATCATGCATTAAGTTAACTGAAAGGTGAACAACACAAATATTTCATGCTTTTAATATTGCTATATTTTTTTTCTCATGTTAAAAGTGTTTTTGGAGGTGACTGCAGCCACAGTAGCATTTCAACAGTCAATACATTTTCTTTTTCAACATAAAATGGAGTGAATTTTCTGTTTGCTCTGTCTCCAACCACTTCTAAAGAGATGTGGCAACCATAATGGATCATGTTAATGTTTGTAGGGTGACAATCCATTGAGGATATATGATGACAAATTACAGGTGCACACAATTATGTTCCTGCCATGGTGATTGGCTAAAGGGATGTTGCAGAAGGGAGGGCTTTGGAAGCAGACATTGCTGTGTTTCTGGGCTGAAGAAACTGATTAAATGGAATTGCACGTGTTTTGGAATATAATGTATGTTGCGTTAGTCTGGAGAACTGATTTCACTTTAATCTTCTGTTTGCTGGTAAAAAAAACAGGTTTATCAGCCACATCATGTATCATTGAAGAGAATGTTTATTTTGTGTAAACATAAAAAGGTGGCCCTGTATTATTTAACAGTCTTAAAAATATGATATGTATTTCACATGGTACAACAAGAGTTACATTTGTTGAGAATAAGATATGCAAAATTCTGCAGGATTTAACACTTTGTGAAAATGTACATTTTACCGGGATACCGGAATGAATTGCCCTGCGGACCAAAGCTGGAATGGATCAGCAAGCTTCTTGTACCTGGTATGGAAACACAGTGCTGGGCCTGCCCTTCAGACAGCTTACAGTGAAGCTCCATTAGACATTGTCGTTCTACTATATTTATTGCTCTCTCTCTCTATGTGCTGACTCACATCATGAGCTAAAATCAAAAACGAAGCAACAAGTCCACCTAGTGGTAAATGTAATCACACGCCATACCGTGACAGATTAAAATGATTATACATAGAAATCAAATAGTGTTTTTCAAAAGTATTCGGACATGAAATGCCTGATCAGAAAATGATTTGCACTTAGCGCTATTCTTTAATGAGTGATCATGTACGAATAATAATAAATCTGATACTTATGGTTTATAAATAGCACATCTTAAATAATGATTTCTACTCTTAATTTTTAGCTGTTTTTTTTAAAGTATACATTTACATTAAAGGTAAAGAATGTCAACAAAGAATTAGGATAAAAAGTACTACTTTACCTTATGGACCTCTTTGCAAGACCAATGTCACCACAGCCCTTTAACAGGGCAGATCCCCCAGTAGCTCCCCATCTTCTTTTCTGCTGGTTCAATGCACATGCTCTGTGCTGCTGTCACTTACTGAGCTTAGGGGCCGACTCACTGTATACTGTATACATAGAATTTAAATGTCACAGTACAAGCTGATTAATTCAGATTCACATTACATGGAAGCTGGCACATTCTACATCACAACTGATTAATAATCAACCTTGTATTGTCAACTTCTCTGAGAAGTCTTAATATGATGTGATATTCTGAGCCAATTTGTAATTGGTCCTCATTTTTTTTTCTTTCTTATGGCTTTTGAATTATTTAGCTTTTTGTTTGGCAGTTCTCCTGTTTGAAATTTCAGCAGATATCTGGTTGCTAGGGTTCAATTTACCCTAGCAACTAGGAAGTGATTTGAATGAGAGATTGGAATATGAATAGGAGATGGCTCAAAATAAAAAGATAATTAATAAATAGTAGCCACCAAAATTGTTACACAGAGCAATAGTATTTTTTTCTGGCTGCCATCTCATTTGAAAGCTGGAAAGAGACAGAAGAAGGGGGCAAATCATTCAAAAAGTATTTAAAAAAAAATGAAGACCAATGAAAAAGTTAATAGGAATAGGTATGTGGTAATTATCCAAAATTAGTTGGACCGCATAAAATAGCAGTACTAAAATACTAAAATGTAATTAAAAAGTATTTAAAACCTATTGTTTAGACGCCAGTTATAACAAATATGTATACCATTCATATCACAGTTTGCCTACCAGTTAAATCATAAGGTGACCATTATGTTTTAAAATGACAGTGTGCCATAAATTACAAACCTATAAAGAATTCCCAACGTTGCACATAGTAATAAATTTTAGCACTTCCAATAATATAGGCATAACCAACAGCACCACACTGACAGATATATATAAGATGTATAAGATAAAACTCCTTACCAAAGCCCCATTGTGTATAATTGGTCTATTTTGGAACAATTATAAAAATGAATATTATACATAAGAAAATATTGTGATCATCATACTGTATAGTGCAGTACAACCCATACCAGAAAAAAACACATAGATTATTCATCTGCTTGATTTAAAAAAATACTGCTTACTTACAGAGAACTCATTAAACCCCAGGGGCTAATACTGTCCAACTAGTAAATCCAAAAAGCTTCTTTACGTAAAAAGCATTTGATCAATGAGTTTTACAGTTTATAACTTATGACATGGGCATTGTCTGCAAGAGGTTTGTATGTTCCCCCCCTTTATATGCATGGATTAGCTCTGGGACCCCCGGTTTCTCACTCCGAACACATACAGGCAGGTTTATTGGCTTCTGATAAAATTGACCACATAGAATTTGGGAGGGACCTTAAACTATAAGCTCCACTGGGGCAGGTGGCCATACAGGGGCAGATTTAAGTCCTTCATACCAATTCAGCAGCTTCTCTGCACCTGTATGGCGACCCCTATGAGGCCTACACAACCTATTTCTGGCTGAAAATCTGCCAGATGTTGATCGGCCAGGTTTGATTTCCCCCTTAGATCGGGGACAGTATTAGCTTGTTGTTGTGGTCCTTGTCCAATGGCTACTATACCCATCATTGTAATTTGATTGTTTGGCCCTAGGGCCACCTTAGGTGGGCATGTCGGAAGAAAGATCTGCTCGTATTTGTCTTAATGTGTATGGCCACCTGAATGTGAATGGTATAATCTCTGTAAAGTGCTGCTTAATTAATGTGTAGTCACTATACAAATAACAGATAATAAACAAAGAGCAAACACTGTCACATTATGAGTTAAATGGTATTCATGTTGCTGCAAGAAAAACCCCATTCTAGTTTGCTTATTTTCTCAAGTAACAAGAACCCCTTCTTTACTCTTTTTTACAATTGGAAATCCAAGGAGAAAACATATCAGCTGGTTGTTAGTATGAATAAAGAACAGTCTGACAGCATATTTAAACCTACTTCCATCCCTAGGAGATCCCACTTCAGATAAACTGACTTTGAAATTGTACACAGTGTCTATCATCTGTAGTCTCAATGGAGTGGCTTGCCACAGATCAGCTTCAAGCAGCTTGCAGTGTATTTGTTAAATCAGCTCAGGCGGGACAAACTCACAGAAACTTATTCATTTTAATCATACAGCAATCAGCAATTAAAGCCTGATACACTGATGGATTAGTTTATTTTTTTGTAAGGATTTAATCCCTCTCAGATATACAGTATCTGTAGCTGTTGGGTTAGGTCTATATGATATGGTTGGGAGAAATTGCCTGCACCCCATTCAGGTCAGGCATTCTTTGTGGAAGGTAGGCATATCCATTATATTGGTGTTACTGTTAGTTACCTTTACGTTACCTTTAGTATTGCCAAGTCTAATGCCACACATGACAGGGCTACAGGACCCAAACTCCAGGAAAAGTTCCTTAAAAACAAAAGTACTGAAAGGTTTGTCCAGGTTAAGTAATCCATAGTAACCAATACAATGCTTGCTTTTTAAAATTCTGACCAGTAAATGCTACCTGCTCATTGGTTGCTATAGGTAACTAGACCAGTGACCAACTTTACCTTTTTATTACATAACCTATTTATACAGCATAGATGATTTTCTGAACATGCACAGTAATGCTTTATCAAGCAAATTAAATGGCTAAAGCTGGCCATACACGTGGCGATCCGACGATGTTTCGTACGACCATCGGTCGCACGAAACATCGTCAGATCCGCCACACACCATTCAGGGCTGAATCGGCAGGTAAGGAGGTAGAAACAATAGGATTTCTACCTCCTTCTGCCGATTCAGCTCTGAAGGGAGAATTTTGGTCAGGCGCCTTCTATGGCGCCCGATCAAAATTTTCTAACCTGGCCGATCGACGAGCCGACCGATTTCAGCAGCTTCCTGCGACATCGGTCGGCTCGCTGACATACCATACACGCACCGATTATCGTACGAAACGAGGTTTCGTACGATAATATCGGTGCGTGTATGGCCACCTTTAGTCTGTGAAAGTTAAAGTCTAGCTTTTATGACCATGTTAATCAGGAGATGGAGTTTACACGTCATTGGGTAACTCCTTCACTGGGCTGAACATCAGGAACGGATTTGTTATTTAGACTGAGCATTTAGCTGCCAGACATCTCTGGAGAACAAGGTGTTAATTACTGTCTCTACATGGTAAACTAGGCTGCGCATATTGCATCTGTTTCTGTGCAAATTGCATGCCACTTAAGCATCTGTCCCCAGTTGATTAACTATCGTGCCAAGTTCGAACAGACGGCACTCAGGGGACTCGCACTGTATCTGGAATGTGCAAGCATACAGTGGGATCTTTAGAGTTCCTAATGAGACAGCAGCTTTTTTCATGTTCAATAATTCTATAAAGATGTATATTATTTTGGAAATCTAAATACAGTCATAATATTGTAGAGCTAGAATATCAAGCACCTATAAGTTGTGGTGCTACATGATATCTACTTACTAGCATCCTCCTTCAGCTAGATCCATGTCTGCCCACTTTGACATTCCTGAATCCCAACATAGGGCATTTTCTAATTAATAGCAAAACCTCAAATCCCTGTCAGTTGTATTAGATATATTATGCAGGACATTGCTTGCATTCTAGCATGAAAATATCTGCCTCTCAAAACCTAAGAGCACTTACTTATACTACAACTGCTAAGATAACCATTTTTCTTACACAGGAACTGCATTCAAGTCCCCACAGTTAAACACTGGTGTCAGGTTGTCAAAAAAATATATATACCATAAATATACCATTAATTAAAAATAGGGACCTCCACTTTATTTTTCTCTTTTTTTCCATATCCCCTAACCCTACCCCCCACCAAGTGGATGCTTCTATACTGACAATAAACTGACTTTATACTGACAATAAATGTAGCAGAAGATGCAGCAAAAGATTTACTATCACAACTGTGGGTCATTGTAAATGTTTATTATGTTTGTTATACAAAAGTCAATAACTTGTTTGAAAAAAAAAAAAAAAAAAAAGTCAATCCAATCAGCAAAAAGCTCTGTCTGCTCAACTGCACTGGGACTAATGAAAGCAAGATTCCAATTGGTTGCTATGGGTTACTACTCCAGAGTAAAACTGACACTTGTTTTGTGACCTGCCCTCCTCCTGTTTTACATGTTATTTTATAAACGGCTTCTATTTTATAGACGGCTGGTGGAAAATCAAAAATTTCATAGTCACTGGAGTTACTGTTGTCATTGCAGACTATGGAGAATACCTCTGTTAATAAAAGCAGTTTAATAGCTCCCACCCATATGTATACATGCAGGTTTGCAGATAGGGATCCATGCACTAAATAACCCATGCCCTTCTACATTAATGTCAATTAAAGTACATTGAGCAATAATACCTGCTTATTAATCTCCTGGCTATAATTTCCCGTGTACGCCCTAGCTAACAGTTTTCAGCCCTGGGATAGTAAAATTAATTTTGTTCTTTTATTTCTTAGGTTGTTCTTTTTTCTCAGAATATCAGTAGTGAATACAAAATACTCAGAGAACATGTAAAAATCAGAAAAACACTTGAAATGTGTTTAATTATGGGGAATTATTGAATTTTGCTCTTGTATTAATACCTTGCTTGTTGAGAGTCACTTGAGTCATAATTAATCCCCCCTTAATCAAACGCTGCTGTGTGTTATCACTGGTATGTAGGGTGAATAATATTGGTGTTCTACTAATAAGAGCTAATTAAATTCCAAAAATGATATCAGCGGGTTACAAGAGCCCCAGTGTTCCTTTGTTCTACCTAAAACAATTCAATCTTTTAATTTTTCAAATATTCAAAAACATATGACTTCTACCAATTTACTAGTGTTTTGCAAACTGACAAAGACATATATCCCCCCTTTACAAGTCAGGTACAGGGGCACTATGAAGAACTGTTTTAATTATAGAATCATTTCTGGGAAATGAAAGTTTTTCCAACAACCCCAAGGCATTAAAGCACAATGCATATTTTCAGAATGATACAATGAGATTGAATTAGCTCCTGTTCATGATGGCTGATTTCCAACAATGTGCCACATTTAATTCTAAGAAAAACCCACCAGGTTCAATTTCCAGATTTTTATAATGGAGTCTTGGTAGAATAAACCACATGATATTAGTTTTTCCTGTTCACCCTCTGAAATGTTATATATAATTATGGACCCTTGGCCTGTGGCTATCCAGCTCAAGTACAATTTCTACATGGTTGGTAGAATACTGTGAGAGGTAGTACTATAGCTTCTGGGATACTTATAATACTTTATAAAGTGTCTGCATGCTACAAACATTATTTATCATAAACTTCACTTCCAGCCCCAGTGGAGCTTTCAATATAATGAATGCTTAAAACACTTTTTAAAGAGACTTTTCCTATCATCTAGGTTGGCATTCTGAGGTCACTGCCACCTGCTAAGTGCAATGCTCATTGCCACTTTGCTGACTCTTGATCTTCTCCTCCCCACACCATTACAAGGGCAACAGGACCCTATTCTTTTTGTGTATCAGTCAGTATTTGCTTTATTAATACATGATAATAATTAAAAGAATAAAAACACAACACTAATGTCAATTTATTCAGGAGCTAATGAACCTTAAATAACCAAAAAAAAAGAATAAGCCTATAACTAAGTTCACATGGACAGCTCATCTGGGTTGTCCTCTAGTACATTCATTGTCTTTTATAGAAAAAAAGGAAAGGGTCTATGTTCTGTTGTGGCCAAAGCTTGACTACCAAGCAAAGATGTCTTATTACTGGACAGATGATCAATACATTAGAATAAGTACATATTCTGATGTCCATAGCTAGAGATGTCCAGTCAGTTCAACAGATGCTTGTAGGTTGCAGGTAGGATATAATTCTAGAGGGCAATGTAGTATGCAACATTAGTGCAAAAAATATTGTTCTTATTTGAGTTTAATATTTTTCTATCTGGCTCCATTCATAGTGCATCAAGAATATATTTGGCTCACAGTTAGATCAAGGGCTTGTTTATATCAAGCTTGCAACTACTTAACTTATCTATGCTAGCTACTTGAGCTAGTATGCAGTTTACACTGACTTTGATGGATGTGATGCAATGTGCAAGGGTGCCCTGCACCTAATAGATGCCTTGACCACCTGTTTAAGTACAGGGCTCCATTTGTGTGTGGCGTCTATAAGGGCTCATATTTATGCCAGTTAAATCACACACAAATGAAGTGTTTAGATCCACGTGCAGTATGGGTCCTTTGAAGACACAGGTCTCGAATGTACTAACCAGCACAATTACTTGGGCCTTCAACATTGTGAAATTTTGGATAAAAGTGTTGCAATGTGGTTAATAAAATTGTCATTTTGCCAAGTATTTTGCATCTTACACTTGTTTAGTAAAGGAGTAAATGTTTTACACATATATTATAAAACTCTGCATGCTCAGGATCCCTACTGGGCATATATACACAACTGCTGTGTCTACTGCCTCATTACTTCCCACCTTAGGTGCCATATTAACTGTTATCTTTTTATATGGGGTTATTGTCCTGTTTTACTTTCACAGACCAAATGAAAAAAACATGAAACACAATGTTTCCAACACATCTAAACAACAGCAACATTCTTACTAGCACTGATAGGGCATTATTAGTGTTATGGAGTAATAAGACATGAACTGGGACAATTCTTGCAAAAGAACGACCATCATAAAGCAAAAAAATTAAATAAATACAAATAAGGTAGACTATGCCTATAGTTCTTCTAATGCTTTGCAAGATTTTTGATGTAGTCTTCCAGCTCAGATTTTAGATTGAGCCACTAATAATATCTAATTGCTGTGTCAACATGAAAACAAATAAAATAACAGAAATCATTATGCAGTAAACTGAAACACAAAATGTACTATTATTTTGCATAGAATATAGAATGTTATTTTAGCCATTTACTACATTTCATATTATCTTATTTGCCTGTACCCTTGGATCTAGTGGGGGATAGAGAGGTTAAAGGGGACATATTTAGTCAAGATGAGGTATTTGCCATTGCGTTAGACAACTCTAAAAACAGAAGGAATATGCTAATAAAAGTTGCCTTTTGTGCTGCTTTATGGAAAATTTCTCCCGAATCCCCAACCATTGGGTTGTAACAACAGCACAAACCTGCCCATTAGTGATATGTAGATTGACAAAGTCAAGCCGAACACAATCCTAACCACCTGCTCCCAACCTGACCTGGCAATCCACCTCTTTATTTATAGACTTGCACCCAGCCCATCTCTGACATCACAAAGGGGGGGGGGGGGTGGAGTAGTAGTCATGCTCCTATAAAAAAGGGCTGAATAGAGATGGACACAGGGCAATAGTAATGTCATAGCAAAGTGGTGGGGTGGGTGCTCAGGCAGCACCTAGACTTTCCATCAGACCCAACTAAATGTGCAGTGTTCTGAGAGCTCAGGGACTGTTAGTCAGATGGATTCTGCAACTTGATTTCCTTCTGGGTGCTTTCTCCCCAGGACCTAATTGCTACCAGGCAACAAATCATTGACCTCCTCCCACTTTTTTTTTAATCAAACAGTACATAATCTCATAACATAACAAGATGAATCAAATTTCCACCTTCAAACATGATTATAGAGTAGAGTTGTAGCATATACATATTTACAACTAGATATTGTAAAAGTACCAAGTTCATCCTTCTCCTGTTGACTTAACCTCTGTTATCTTTTTGTTCTTGGCTTACATAATTAGTGGTGCTTGCAAAGCATCACTTCTATTATCTCACAGGCTTATTAGGGCTCTGGTACACGGGGAGATTAGTCGCCCGCGGCAAAACTCCCTGTTCGCGGGTGACTAATCTCCCCGAGTTGCCTTCCCCCTGCCATCCCACCGGCGAACATATAAGTCGCCGGCGGGATGGCACTCGGGGAGATTAGTCGCCCGCGAGCAGGGAGTTTTGCCGCGGGCGACTAATCTCCCCGTGTACCAGAGCCCTTATTATTCTTCCGTACAAACGTTCGGCACGGAACTTGTCCCGCACGGTTTGTCGTAGACCCATGAGTGAGGTGTCAAATCGTGCGGCCTATTCGGGAATGGGGTGCTATGTCTTTTCTGCAGGGGGCAATTAACTGGCCCAAAAATCCCATAGACTTAACATTGAGGCCAACTTTGACGGATTGTAGAGCAGAGAGGGAATTTTTTCAAAACGTGAAATTTACCACATTTGAAGAGGTTTGCAACCTGTGTCAGAAGATACCCCGCACAAGGGTATAAGTTTTACCCCCGGGGCAAGAGAGGTCCCCAAATTTGCCCCATTGACTTATAATGGGGATTTTGGCAAATAACTAGTTTGTCGTAGACCCATGAATGAGGTGTCAAACCGTGCGGCTTATTCGGGAATGGGGTGCAATGACTTTTCTAGAGGGTGGGCGGTTAATTGCCCCAGCAGGGGGCAATTAACCAAACTGAAGGAAACATTGTAATATTGGGGCACGAATTTTGCCACGGCAAGCACCACTCACATTTTCTTCAGGAAATGTACCTCTCTAGTTAAGTAGTACTGTTGTAGCTAGGGTTGCTGGGAATATTTTCAATTAAAATCCTGCATGGCTAATTGCCACCTAATATTGTGTTTGGCTAGTTGTGACACTGCTACATGTGAAGTGTGGTCTATAGGTGGGTAAGGTATGGATCAGTCTGTTAAAGATGTGACTGACAATATATTAAGGCTTCTTTACGTCCCCAAGTGTAGTGAGAAAAATATAATTTTGAGAAAAAACACAATTTTTGTGGACACAACCAGCAACTCTCTTAAAGAAGAAGGAAAGGTAAAAACTAAGTAAGCTTTATCAGAAAGGTATAAGTAAATACAGGCATAAGCACTTACAGAAATGCTGCAGTGAGTTTTCTTTCAAAAGAAACAGGATTTGTTGTCGGTTTGTTTTCCTGTGCCAGAGACAGGCAGCTCTCTCCTCTCTCCCCTCTCCTGCTCCCCATCCCTCAAGAATGCTAAGTACTCCCTCCCCCCTTAGGAATGTGGATCTGAGCCAATCAGCAGGAAGCTTCCTCATAGTCTAACTAACCGAGCATGTGCACCAGTCTTGGTCTTGGTCCAGGAGCGAGGCATTATGGGAACTTTCTTTACAGAGCTCAGCGTTTTTTTTTTCCCTATGAGGCTTCTGATCATCTGAACGGGAGAAATATGGGGAGACTTAAGGGCACTATTTAGAGAACTGAAGGTATGCCTGCAGCTTGAGATTAACTCTTTATTAGCCTTTCCTTCTCCTTTAATGGAACTGCACTTTGCCTACAGCATGTTATAAAATTCATGGTGCCAGTTGTCAAGGACCTCACTGCCATTGCCATGTGATTACATTTCCACGCTGCCCTTTGATCTGTGTTGTGCCATGTATTATTTGGCAATACAGGGGCAGACAAATAAAAATGTTATGTTGCTTAAATAGTAATAAAATGCTTTTTACAAAATTACAGATGCCACAGAAGGAAAATGTTTTTTAAATTTCCATACTGATTGCAAAATAAAACTAATGCTATCATTAGCATGAAGCAATTAACGTAGACAATTGAAACAAAATTACCAGAAAATAAAGAGCCCTAATGGAAGACAGAATATAATTGGAAATGCTTCACTTGGTTTCTGCGCTAGACATACAAATGGATCACTCATCTGCTTTTGTTGGGCTCCATAAAACCCATGGAACACATTCTTCTAATAAAAGGCTTAGTTAGTAAACATTTATATATTAGTGGTTCCCCAACCTACCACGGGTAGTTCATTGGGAACAGAGTTAGGAGGGAGTACTATGGGTCAATAACATGCTTTAAATGTAGTTGTATAAGTTAGGGTTTTGGCCAGCTCTAGTCTGACCTTGGATTTAGGAATAAGGAGCAGTCTAAGGGGGAGATTTATCAACGTGCAAAAAATCCAAAAACTTGAATGTAAAAATTTGCCATTCCATAGAAGTCAATGGGAGTTGTCATAGGAAAAGTCAAGCCATATTTTAAACTCAAATATTTTGAGTTTTTCGAGTTGGTAAACTTTGAGGTATTATTTTCAATTCGATTGAATGTTCTTAATTCATAAATAAGAGAGCATTTGATATGCGAGTGTTTATTCATTTCAGAAAAACAATCTCAAATTCACAAACTCGAAAATTGATAAGTAAGCGCATATGTGTGCAAGGTGGCCTAGCTTAGAATGTGCTGAACAAGGGTCAGGCAACCTATGGCCAACTGCAAGTCCAGCTCCCAACA
The DNA here is from genome assembly GCF_000004195.4 of Xenopus tropicalis. Taxonomy (NCBI): domain Eukaryota; kingdom Metazoa; phylum Chordata; class Amphibia; order Anura; family Pipidae; genus Xenopus; species Xenopus tropicalis. The sequence goes on from NC_030684.2 coordinate 103,769,888, forward strand.
TCTCACCAACTGCCATTTTCTGTTCTGCTTTAAATTATTTTCCTGTTCCTCCATGGTGGCCTTTAGGTTTGCAGTATGGCATGCCACAGCTGTGACTTTCCCTACATGTGTACATTTTCTGCATGTCGGCTAAACTGCCCACAATGCTCAAACCCAAAATAGTGTCTGAAGTACACATAGAATAGTTAGGTCCCTGTTTTCTTTCTGGTAAGAGGAATATATGTGCTATATATCAGAAAGGGTTTTCTTTCATTTTTTCTCTCTAAAATGTATTTTTATTTTAACAGAACATTAGTTCCCCATACAAAAATTCTCAATAGCCATTAATAACAACATGATCATAATGTGGTTAAACCCCTAGCATCATTATTTTCTCAAATAAGTATCAGCGTATTACTTTTGCAAAGCTCTATCATTTGTTTAGTAGAAAGACATTTTTAAAGTTAAAAAAATGAGAAATGTTTTGGTAAATCTGTCCCTTAATGTATGGGATCCAAATTACAGTCAAACCCCTTATCCAGAAAGCAGATCCCATACTTGTAAGGTTATGGAATCTGTTATCCAGAAATAGTGATGAGCGAATCTGTCCTGTTTCGCTTCGCCAAAAAATTAGCGAAACAGCAAGAAAATTTCCGAAACGGCGAAAAATTTGCACGTTTGTCGCCTGCACCTTTTTTTGATGCGGCCATGCCTTTTTTGATGAGACCGCGTGCAATTTGACAAGCAACTAAAAAAATTCAGTGCAACGAATTTTTCCACAGAGAATTTTCATGGAAGTTTCGCGAAACAAGTCGCTGATGGCGAAATGCAGAAATTCGCTGTGAATCCATGCCTGGCGAAAAAATTCGCTCATCGCTATTCAGAAACCCAATATCCAGAAACCTCCGAAGTATGAGAAGGCCATCTCACATAGAATCCATTTTAATCAAATAAATCATCTTATAAACCATGATTTCCTTTAATATCCTGTAATAATAAACTAAGATCCCTTATCCTTGAGCAGTTTTTCTTTAACACATGTAGGGATCCTTGCAACAGCTGAAATTGTCCTGAAAACCAGGAGCCAAAGATTTCCCTGAGGCTCATCATTGTTCCAGCAAATGATGCTAGTTTGCAGGAGGTGCTGGGAGTTGCTGCTCCCTTGGGGGCAAAATAAGATCCCTAGGGCAGTCTGTTGGCCAGCACAACTCCTGTCAAGCAAATGATACTTTCAAAATAAATGCAAACAGTGTTGTGACTCAGAGAAGAATGGAAGGTATTTATACTGCACCAAGGACAGTCCTTTTATTGTTTGCCAACATGCTCTGAATGTTTATGTACCGCCAGCCCTGCCACCCAGACAGGCTGCATTATCTGGCCGAGGAGAGGGGGCATTGCTTAGTCCGCCTCGCACATTAGCTGCCGAGCCCCACAATTGAACGCTGGTAAGTGCTGGCATAGGTCAGGCATTGTTTGAATGTGTTGCAAATGGTTTCCCAGGGAAACAGCAAATGAGGGCTCCTAGCTTGCCGCCGCCACCGCCGGAGAACTGAAATGACAGCCAGGTACGAGGCAGTGACTGCACACAGTACAGGATGAGAGACGGCACCTGGGCTGTGAGAGGAGTGCAACCAAGCGTGTGAATCCAGCAGCAGCAGCAGCAGCAAACTTATCCCACAGGATGAAGAAACACTCAGCCAAAGTGGCCCCTGCATCCTCCTTCAGTGTGTCAGAACTGCACGCCGCTATCATAGACGGTAAATGCTTTCCCTTCCTGCATGGCTAGGGGGATCCTCCTCTCAACTTCTCTGGCTGCACAGCCCTTTTACCTGCCTGAGATGAACATTTACTTTTTCATGGAGATTTACACCATGAAATGGAATAACCAGATGGCCCATCTAGATCGCTTACTGAGAAGTCCATTTTTCATTTGCAATCTTTTGCATGCTTATTTTACTTGATTTAACTCAATTCATTCTCACCACATCTGCCAGAATGCTGCTGCATGTATCAATCACCCCTTCTGTACAGCTTTGCCTCTCCAGTGAGTTTGCCTTGTGAGTTTGACTTATCATTCTGACCTTGTGTGAATATATTGTAGAACTTGTATAGTGGGGTTGTATGTGTGTTTGCTTTAACCTCTTATGTCCCAGAGGGATTACTGAGAAGGACATTATGTTGGGTAGGTATGTAGGCATATGACATTTGATTGCAGACTCCTTTAGCGCTTTCTGATGTATTTGAGGTTAATCAACAATACCAAAAAAGTCTTCATTAGGTACAGCATCTAATACAATTTGGCAAAGGGTGACTAATGGATTCAAAAGCCCATCATAAAACTATTTCATTTGTGAACAGAATAATCACATATTCCTGGGAGAGTGTTGAGGGGGAGGAGGGGAAATGCAGGAAAACTAGGGGCTTCAGTTTAAGGGGGGAAACTTTTAAGAGCAAATAGCCAATCTGCAGCCTTCCAGCTATTTCTCCACTTCTGCTCCAAACCAGTAGCCCCCTCAGCCAAAGGCTCTCAGGGCTGCTTAGCTTGTAATACTGGAGTTTTACCTGCTTTTGTTATTTCTAAGTATATCTAACAAAACTGCAAAATGTCCTATTCCATCATTTGTATTTGTGGTTAAGGATATGTATTCCTGGCCAAGGACCCCAAGGCAACTATCTTTCTACCCTGCCCTACAACCAGTCCTGCTTTCAGTTTCAATACAGGGTAATATATTGCAATGTATCAGGTAGACATTTAGCTGAGAGATAGATATATACAGTGCTTCACTTAATGGCAAGGGTAAAGGAGAGTCTGTTCTATTAAACTGCTTTGTGTTGCAATCAGGCTGCTTTAACCGCTTTGGGAAAATTCAAGTCTTGTCTCTGGTGACAAAAACTTGACGTCAGCCCTAATGGCTGAAAGAGGAAAATAGCCTGTATTTAACTGTAGGAACAACGCATAACATTACTCGCCGCTTGTGCATTTAAAGGCAGCACAAATCAGAATGGTGCAGGGAACAGAATTAAAAACCAAAAGGTGACCAAGGGACTTATAAACAGAGAGAAATATATTTCTCCAGACATTATTACAGAAATAGAACTGCTTGTGTGCTGAGTGTGATTATTATACGGGGTGTGTAGCTGATGGAAGGGGAGTGGACATTCTCCCTACTGTAAGTTTTAATGCTATTAGAAGTCACCAAGGAGTTCTGTGACTATATAAAAGCACACAGTGACTTCACATAGCCTTTTCAGTTGTAGCAGTGATGAGTTCTAGGGATACAGTCACTCTGTGCTGCTGTGGAAAGAAATGGGGGGAATGGGGGATTGGGGAGCTCTATTAACTTTCTTTATCCGAAAACCTTTTATATGCACAATTTATTTCTTTCTATTTTTAGTTTGGGGAGATGGGGTGTCTGGGGAACAACAAGATCCCTGTCTTATTCCTATTGCTCCTGGTGGCACAGGACAGGTGTGGCTAGCGGAAACAACAGGTCTTGCAATAGGCACCAGTTGAGTGTCAGACTCACTGTTTTGCTGTGAGCTTAGCTATGGATGCTGTTGCCACTGCTGTGTCCATAGTAAAGCATTGTGCTTGCCACAGCGCCATGCAAGAAAATCCTGGTGTCCATATCAACACTCAGCAGCTTTCCTATGGGCGTTATTCTGACAAGAGCACTTATTGGAATATTATGTGCATGTCACTTGATAAACTATAAATGTAACATCATTTATATAGTCAAAAATGGTTCCCCTATAGTAAAATATAAAGATATTATAAGTCAACAAGGAGTTCCATGCCCCTTTGGCCTGAGTGCTTTTATACAGGTCATGGAACCCCAAGGTGACTTTTAATATCCTCATTTTTTAACATAGGTACATCATGACTAAGCACTGTGTAGGATATAATTCACAGCAAATTCATTGCTCCCAGGTACCTGGGAAAGTTGGGTGTAGCCTAATATGATAAGGTTACCATAAGGTTTGGCATGGTATTGGATGTGCCAAACATATACCGGATCTGCCTGGTCAAAGTGTTCATATTACACAAAACTACGCTACCTATGTATTGGCCAAAAGAGACTGACCAAAACAATCAGAGTCTTTCCTGATACAATTATGACCAGATTGTGGCAGATGTACTTGTTCAGCAGCCATACTTGATCCCAGGGTGTGTGTATGGCTAGTTACATGCAATTGTCACTGCAAAATTAAACTTGTGCAGCACTGCATACTGACTAAAACTTGTTACAAGTACAGGTATGGGTCCTGTTATCCAGAATGCTCGGGACCTGGGATTTTCCAGATAAGGTATCTTTCCGTAATTTGGATCTCCATAACTTAAGTCTATTAAAAATTATTTAAATATTGAATAAACCCAATAGGCTTGTTTTGCCTCCAATAAGGATTAATTATATCTTAGTTAGGATCAAGTACAAGGTACTATTTTATTATAAGAGATAAAATGGAAATCATATTTAAAAATTAGAATTATTTGCTTATAATGGAGTCTATAAGAGACTTTCTGGATAATGGGTTTCCGGATAAGGGATCCCATACCTGTACTGCATACTGGAGGGACAGTGTTTCAATATTTAAACCTTTTTTTGTTCACTTATTCTTTTGTTTTGGTTGCATAATTGTATATGAAATATCAGAGCTGCCCTGCAGGGGAAAACATAAGGGCAGCTCCTCTGCACTCTATATGGAACAGTAGAAAGTGGATAAGGTATGGCAAGATGTTTTTTTAACAGTTTTCTTTTTTTGCAGTGGTAGCTGAATGTTACCTGTGCACCCATTGACAAACCAGACTTCAGACTTCAAACCCTGCTCTAGAGATGGTAAATAGGGTGTCAGCAACACACAAGGGTGGATGGGCTCTGCATCATCAGATGTCCTAATGGGCTCTGATGGGTTTCTGCCAGTAACAGGACTGACCCAAGTCCAGCTTCAAGTTGTTGAATTACAGCTCCAAGAAAATTCAACATTTGTAAGCTGATGGGGGATGCCGGAAGTTGTAGTTTAGTAACAGCTGGAGAGCTATATATATAACAGATTATAAATGATGGAACTCCATTAAAGATAGCAATAAGGACAACCATGTGCATTTCATATGTGGATTTATCCATGTAAGCCATACATCAGCTAGTACAGCAGTCTGGCATTCAGAGATGAGACAGGGCACGTTCGCTCATTTCTTCTTTCAAGACACATACTTCAAATTTACTGTTTCAAGAGCAAGGAATGACATTCCCGTAGGGTTTCTAGCAACATCAGCAAGTGAGAGAGCTGAAAGATTACTGCACTGTCTGCATTGTCTTAAATCATCAGCCTTTCCCTGCCAGAGGGGGAAACAATGCTCTTCCATTCCTTGGATGTCCATCTGGCTGCGGGAAGGGCTGAGGAATGAGTGGTACTGATGCGCAGGGCATGGCACCATGGCTGTTTGTTTATGGCATTATATCAGTATTTCCATTAGATACACTGCCAAACCAGTAATGAATTATGAAACCCTGAGATTATAGAGAACTACAAGCAACTTTTATTTACCTACCATAAAGACTGTGCATTATGCCCAATAAAAATGGACCATATATAGCCCACTAATTAAATCTGGAAGACCAATGGTACTAAAAGCATATTGACTTTAAATATTATTTCTAAGGTAACTTGCAAACTATTTTTAGTCAGTGCACCCTCTCCAGTCTGGAATTTTAAAGGCTCAGTAACACCAGAAAATAAAAATACTCTTAAAGAATTTACATATAAGGTACAATTAGTGTGTATTATAGAAAATGTGGCATTGTTAAAAAACATGATATTTTTATTTGACTGGAAGGGGAAGCAAATTCAGCTTGACTGTACTTTATGGTCAGCTCCATTCTAACAGTTATATTTGCTCAAAAACCACTTTAATTGCAGCACCTAAATGTTAGTTAAATGGTAGTTTAACAAATCATACGCATAAAACTGTCCCTGATGTGAAAAACAGTGACTTTTTTTTACTTGATAATATGGGCTTAAAAAATAAATATTATAAACATGTCTTAATTCGAAATTATCTGTATTTCACAAAGGAGTGAACCAAGAAACACTTTTGCTAGAACTTTGTAATAAAGATTCACTAATGGTTTAAACACAATAAGAAAAAAGGCAAGATAATATATTTATAGATATATTTCAAAATATTTTTTTCACACACATATATAACTGTAATGAAAATGGCCTTTGCTGTAAGGAATTTGTGCCAGCTGATTCCAAGGTGAGATTGTGCATTTCACACTTGCTCTGCTGTATGCAGTCCTGGGAATCTGACTCCCAGTATGGGCAAGGAGATATAGCTATTACCATTAATTGCCATCAGTGCTTTGGGGAATGCTTGCCTTGCAATGGTTATAATTACTGTAATCCTGGAATGTTGTTACAAAATATTTTGTCTGATTAAACACAAAAAAATACTTATAAAGAAATATTTCTGTACTTGGATCTCCATAGCTTATGTCTACTAAAAAATAATTCAAACATTAAATAAACCCAATAGGATTGTTTTTCCTCCAATATGGATTTATGCAGCTTAGCCACCATCAAGTACAAGCTAAAATGAGAATTTAATTATTAAAATGAGAATTATTTGCTTAAAATGGATGCTATGGGAGATGGCCTTTCAGTAATTCAAAACTTTCTGTATAAGGGATCCTATACTTGCTTTCTGTAGCTTTGGTAGTACAGGTATCGGACCCCTTATCCGGAAACCCGTTATCCAGAAAGCTCCGAATTACGGAAAGCCCGTCTCCCATAGACTCCATTTTAATCAAATAATTCAGAATTTTAAACCTGATTTCCTTTTTCTCTGTAATAATAAAACAGAACCTTGTAATTGATCCCAACTAAGATATAAATAATCCTTATTGGATGCAAAACAATCCTATTGGGTTTAATTGATGTTTTATTAATTTTTTAGTAGACTTAAGGTATGGAGATCCAAATTATGGAAAGACCCCTTATCCGGAATACCCTTGGTCCCGAGCATTCTGGATAATGGGTCCTATACCTGTAACACATTTTGAGTGGGTAGCTGACAGTTTAAATGTGCATGTAAAGTAGGCCATGGTTTCCTCAGTATAGAATGCTCATTGTAATCCAAGAGAAAACTTTACTTTTAGCCCAAGAGAATGCTTAGTCTGGCAGGTAGGTTGGCTCGCTATTACACTGCTCTACATGAATAGTTATCTCAGCAGACTGATAAAATATTATATGCCAATACCTTTTTTGAAGGCTTCTGACAGATTTATACAAGAAAACACTTGCTTGGTGTACAATAAGACTTACATTATGGCACAATAAGTTACTTTTATTAGTTAGTTGACTACAGGTGAGTCCTGTTAGTAACGTTGCTATACATTCGATTTACATAGAGGCATCTCAAAACTAATTATAGGGTATACCAAAAGAAGAATAAGCAGGGCAATGCAAATGTGTGTACATAATGAGAAATAAAAATCCAGATTCAAAGTGAAATAGAGAGGGATGCCCTCTAATCTTTTGCACAGAACACCACTTTAACTGGATAGTTATATTTAAGCGCATGTGTATGGGCTAAGTGCTCATACACATGCATCATTTGCATCATTTTTTAAATTATACTTTGGCTATAAAATGACAAAGCATGTATACAGGTGGCAGTAACATTTTACTATGGCCACCATAATGTGAGTGGTGAATGAATGGCTGCATATGCAAGAGGGCATATAATATGGCTGAAAGGCTTATTCTTTTGTATTTCTCCTGTGGAATATAATATAATAGTTAATCATTCAAATCCCCCCATAAATATTGCATTGGTTCAGCTAAAGCTATACATTTGTAGCAATACATATTCAGTCCATTTAGTAACATAATAACATAGTAAGTTAGGTTGAAAAAAGACGTACGTTCATCATGTTCAACCATAATACCTATATATAACCTACCTAACTTCTAGATGATCCAGAGGAAGGCAAAAAACCCCATCTGAAGCCTCTCTAATTTGCCACAGAGGGGAAAAAAATTCCTTCCTGACTCCAAGATGGCAATCGGACCAATCCCTGGATCAACTAGTACTAAGAGCTATCTCCCATAACCCTGTATTCCCCCACTTGTACTAAGAGCTATCGCCCATAACCAGGGCTGCCATCAGAAATCACGGGGCCCCGTACAACAAAATTATCAGGGCCCCCCAGAGGCCTAATGGTTAAAAACCAGAACACATATTGGTGACCATGGGTACCGTGTAACCAACAAGAGGGAGACGTGACAACAGCAGTGCTAATAATTATGGCACAAGGGGAGACTGGGGGAACTGTTGGCTACGTGGGCGACAACACAAAAAACTCAAACTGCAGATAATAAAAAATGTACACTTATACTGCTGCGCCACTGCTGCCTTGCTATGTACCCCTATACTGCTGCGCCACTGCTACACAAGCAACATAAGGCTTGGATATATAGAAAATGTGCAAGTGCAAAATTCTGCTTACTTTCTCTTTTTGATTTTGCTGTTCTCTGATTTCTGCTTTGTTTTTCTCTCCTGTTTTCTTACATTTTCCTATGTTTTTTCTTCTTCCAGCATTTCAGCTCTTATACTACTTTTCATCTCTTTTAAACTTTTTGTCCATATTTCACACTGTCATCTCTGCTAGTGGATCACCCACCTTTCCTAACTTCTTTGTTTTTCTCTACATACTCTCCCTTTCTGTTTCTCCCAATCTCTTCACTCTCCCATTCACCATATTTTTCTGCCAAACACTTTTTCTTACCCATTCCTTGTTTTTCCCATACTTTTCTCTATGGGGGAGGGCTGGGCCAATCCAGGCTGCAGAGTTCTGGGCAATCCGGGCTGGGGGTGAACTGGGCCAATCCGGGCTGCTGCTGGCTGGGCCAATCGGGTTGGGGGCGGACTGGGCCAATCGGGTTGGGGGGGGCTGGGCCAATTCGGGCTGCTGCTGGCTGGGCCAATCGGATGGGGGCGGGCCGGGCCAATCCGGGCTGGGGCGGGCCGGGCAAGCAGTTCTGGGGGCAGGCAGTGCAACGATCTTGGGTAAAGGAAGATCCTAGGTTTAGCTGCTGACAGCAGTGGGGCCCGGCTAAAGGTGAGTGCAGTAGAGCCGGGCCCCCCCTTAAGAGCCAAAACTCACGGGGCCCGGGACGATTGTCCCCCCTGTACCCCCCTGATGGCGGCCCTGCCCATAACCCTGTATTCCCTCACTGGTACTGAGAGCTATCTCCTATAACCCTGTATTCCCCCACTTGTACTAAGAGCTATCGCCCATACCCCTGTATTCCCTCACTTGTACTGAGAGCTATCTCCCATACCCCTGTATTCCCTCACTTGTACTGAGAGCTATCTCCCATACCCCTGTATTCCCTCACTTGTACTGAGAGCTATCTCCCATACCCCTGTATTCCCTCATTTGTACTGAGAGCTATCTTCCCTACCCCTGTATTCCCTCACTTGTACTGAGAGCTATCTCCCATAACCCTGTATTCCCTCATTTGTACTGAGAGCTATCTCCCATAACCCTGTATTCCCTCACTTGTACTGAGAGCTATCTCCCATAACCCTGTATTCCCTCACTTGTACTGAGAGCTATCTCCCATACCCCTGTATTCCCTCACTTGTACTGAGAGCTATCTCCCCTACCCCTGTATTCCCTCATTTGTACTGAGAGCTATCTCCCATACCCCTGTATTCCCTCACTTGTACTGAGAGCTATCTCCCATACCCCTGTATTCCCTCACTTGTACTGAGAGCTATCTCCCCTACCCCTGTATTCCCTCACTTGTACTGAGAGCTATCTCCCCTACCCCTGTATTCCCTCATTTGTACTGAGAGCTATCTCCCCTACCCCTGTATTCCCTCACTTGTACTGAGAGCTATCTCCCCTACCCCTGTATTCCCTCACTTGTACTAAGAGCTATCTCCCATACCCCTGTATTCCCTCACTTGTACTGAGAGCTATCTCCCATACCCCTGTATTCCCTCACTTGTACTGAGAGCTATCTCCCCTACCCCTGTATTCCCTCACTTGTACTGAGAGCTATCTCCCATAACCCTGTATTCCCTCACTTGTACTGAGAGCTATCTCCCCTACCCCTGTATTTCCTCACTTGTACTGAGAGCTATCTCCCCTACCCCTGTATTCCCTCACTTGTACTGAGAGCTATCTCCCATACCCCTGTATTCCCTCACTTGTACTGAGAGCTATCTCCCATAACCCTGTATTCCCTCACTTGTACTGAGAGCTATCCCCCCTACCCCTGTATTCCCTCACTTGTACTGAGAGCTATCTCCCATACCCCTGTATTCCCACACTTGAAGATACAGTATGTCTGCCACCAGCCTTTAATGAAGGCTTGGCAAGGCTCCACAAACCAACAGCTGCAAATGTTGCACAAAAACAAGACAGAGGTATTATACATGCAGTTACCATAGAGTTTTATCCTGCCGTGTGCTCTGGGGTATCATACTTGCAACTGGCACTATGTCAGCTGGCAGAAATGATAAGCATTACTTTTGCACAGGTACTTGCATGTCATGTACTGACTGGGCCAATATGCCTATTCTTTTTTTAGATTACATATATTTAATGATAACATTCATTTTGAAAATAAACTTTTCATGAAATGTTGTAAAAACCTTTTTTCTGTTATTTTTAGGAGGAGATGGGCTGCAATCCAATACGGAAAACAGCACAGAAGATGCTGAAAAGTCCCGCTGCCAGTCATGTACCTCCACTTTTCTTAAATTTGTCTGGGGATTTCTAATAATTCTGTCAGTGTCATCCTCTTGGGTCGGAACCACGCAGATTATCAAAATTACTTACAAGAACTTTTACTGCCCCTTTTTCATGACCTGGTTTTCAACAAACTGGAACATAATGTTTTTCCCGGTGTATTATTCAGGACATTTTGCAATGGCACAAGAAAAGCAAACCATGTTACAGAAGATCAGGTGGGTCTTTCTGTGCTCACTCAAAAAATGGATTTATGAGTCGCATTCAAAGAGCATTTATGAAGAATGCATAGTGATTTAAAATGACACAGCGAGGGCTGGTTCTAGGGTAGATTAAGGATCTGGGGTCAAAAATAGATAGATTAGAATATATACCCATTCTTTAGAAGGCTAGGGAAACTGTGATCTGCACTGCTATTAGTCATGCAGACATGATTTACAAAAAGCATAAAACACAAACATTATTTAGCACAATTATAGTTTCCATACGGACGCGCACATTCGTTTTGGTACATTAGCACAAAAGCAAAACTTTTACATAATAAGAGGGTTGGTCCAGCCGTTTGCTTTCAGTATCAGCGACTTCCAGGGCTTAATGATGGTCCTCTTTCTACAGTGGGTCTGCCCTGTAGTTAATGCTTCCCTGAGAAAGGACAGTTGCTAGGATAAAGGGCCTTTGGTGGGATAAAGCAGAAAAACACACAAAAGGAACATTACATTGAGTAACAATGGTTAGATGATTTTAGTATATATTTAAGGAATAGTGAACCTGCAGGCCTCCTATTGATCAATCATAGCTGTAGGGTCACAACTTTACAAAGCTTCACTTCATGTGTGTTTTCTTTTATTCACTGTATTTTTTTCCTTGCTCAGAATTTTTTTGTAGCTGGATAGTTAATGCACAGGGATACCATAAAAGTTACTGAATGCTAGCATAGATATTCCCCGGTACCAAATAATACTTTTATACTACTGTCTTTAATGCACTTGCCCTCTGTCCAAGAAAGCTAGTGCTTACAGCTCATGCCCTGCCAACATGGCACAATAGTCAGTATAGAGGGTCAAAATCAAAGAACACGAGAACAGAGTGTATGAACAAGTTCATCAGATTGGGGTGCATTGGCATGAGCTGTAAGATACCACCTACATGCCGTGTACACTTTCCTTGTTATTTAAGCAAAGTATTAATTGCTGTAGGAGGCAGTTGGTGAACAGGCTCATAGCCCACTAACCTAAATGGACAGGTAACTTGTAAATGGTAGTCTTTAGCCCAGGTGTTGGCAGCAAGACACTGCATATTTGCACTGCTAATGTTCATTGGCCTGTGTATACCACACAATACAGTGTCAATATTAACTAATGTAGGGACTTTCAAGCCACCGAGGAATGATACCAGATACAAACCAAGCAGACATTCTGAGATTCCTAAGAGAATATCCTTTTTCCATTTATGTAAATGTTTGTATTGCAATTAAATCCTGGCTAATGGTTGTATTTGATGTTCCATATTAACGCATAAACAGTAACCTGTTAGAAGTTTATTCAAGGGCTTAAGCTTGCTGTTTGTTATGTATAGCAACTGATACCTCTGCAAGCAAAAGACAGTAGTGCATGAGCATTAAAGGGTGCAAGACAACTTATATCCAAGGTATGGTTGTATTACAAGATGCAGTGTGCAGACAGTGTCTGCCTCTTTGGGGGCCCCCTCCCCAATCACAAACTCCTCTAGCCACAGATGTGTCTCCTCTGCCCTCCACCCATGCGCACACTGTGTCGTGTTCTTTTACTTGCATCAAATTCATAGGGGGTAAGGGTGGAGGGCCTAAGTTGCTGGCAGGGATCTGGCCTGGGTCGCCAGGTCCACAAGGTCCGGAGCTCACCAGATTATTTCCTGGTGTCCTGCCAGCCAAATCCGACCCTGGGTAGAGACATGGATCCAGGTGCACATTTCCCAGACCTTCACCTTGAGGTTGTAATGTAACATAACAATAGATAACAGCAGGCAAACACAGGTCCCCCTAACAGATGTACAAATAAAAGTTTATGTTACATTATGACAAAAACTTAAGGTACACAAACAGCTTTACACGTTTTGTGCACAGATGCACTTAAGCCTATGACTTGAGCACTAACCTTATGATTAAGTGAATTTGTGCATAAAGCACGTAAGGCTGTTTGTCAGGCTCAGACAGGCAATCTGTAGATACCGGCAAATGCCAGAGGGGCTGCTGTAAGATGTCACAGACAATCACTATTTATTGGGCTGGTGGAGGGACTGTTTGGGCCTCTATGTATTTAAAACACCAGGGTTTCTGTTACTTGTGTAGCATATGTTTTTGCAATAAAGTAAAGTTTTCTGCTACCTTTTGGTATACACTACAAAGAGCATCCTGCTTGAACATTTTATAGCTATATGTCTTTTACCTTCTCAGGGAATGTAGCCGGATTTTCGGTGAAGATGGTTTGACCTTGAAACTCTTTCTGAAGCGAACAGCCCCCTTTTCCATCCTATGGACTTTGACCAATTATCTGTACTTATTGGCTCTGAAGAAACTTACTGCTACAGATGTTTCAGCGCTCTTCTGCTGCAATAAAGCATTTATGTTCCTACTGTCATGGATTGTGCTTAAAGACAAGTTCATGGGTGTACGGGTAAGAACTGAGTTGTTGGCTACTATTGCAGTATGTGTGTAATAACTCCAGTTTCAAGTTAAAGGGGCATAAAAAGTAGTGCAAGAACATTAACATCCAAGGTCCGGTTGCATAATGCACCTCGCTCCGGACAAAAAATCATGCACAAGGGCAGGGTTGTCCAGGGCCCACTGGGGATGCCACTTTGGGGGCCCCCACCCCAGTTGCAAACTTCTCAACTCACAGGCTCGCCTCCTCCACACAACCCCCCAGATGCATGTGTGTCCAGTTTTAAGCTAAAAGGACATAAAAAACACAAACCCATGTTCTCAAGAATTGCTGCTGTAAGGGATTCAGATCCTAGTAAAAGTACTTTGCCTTGAAGGGCCCACTGTAATGTAATATAGCTGAATAGGAGTCACTTTATGCTGTAATTATCTTCAATATTAGTATTAATATTATTAATATTTTATTATTATTAACAACACCACATAAATAAAGTGCTAACATTGCAGAGCTGCACAATTAATGTGTATACCCTGAACATACAGATTTCCTTACAAAAAACAATAACTGAAGGTACAGAGGGCTCTGCCCAAAGAAGCTTACAATCTAAAAATATCATTTCCTTTGTTCCAAACAGATGAGGAATGTATGGGGTGTTAACTGGGGTCAAGACAAATAGATGAGGACCACAAGATGAGGAGGGCAGTCCCCTGGGGTTGGAACAGATTGGTAATCTGGAGTCTGAATAGTACAAATGGGGGTGGAGGTGGGGAGAAGATACAAAAAAACACAGCTGCTAAGCACTGTGATTTGTACACTTTGCACCTTCACCTCAGGAATTCGTAAGGGCATTCCAGGAGATGGAAAAATCTTCTGGAATGCCCCTAGCAGGTGGTATATTGGAAAGATGCAGATGTTAAGGTGTTATAATAAAATCCCTTTAACTTTCTGGAAAGCTTTTACTTTCCCTTTATAAATAATGCTGTATCAGCAGTTTTTCTTGTGTTGATACAAACCGGATTAACGATTGAGAACCAAAGTGGAATGCTCTAAACATAGCAGCATCAGACACGCAGTGTTTGCATACACTTCCTGGTACTGTTATAGTTCATTTGCAGCCTGAAGCCAAACAACACTTAAGGCACATTCTATTTTTATTAATACATCCTTGAGAAGAGAAATTTTTCCTGCTTGATACTGAATTTCAACCAGGGAAGCCATCATTAGTTTTCTAATGAAATTTAATGAAATAATAAACTACAGATTGTAAGCTCTTGTGTCACCTATTGATTGTATTTTTACACGTATCTTTATGTTCATTGTATACACCCATATATTGTACAGCACAGTGGAATATGTTGGTGCTTTATAAGAACATTAATAACAATAATAATAATAATAATATGGATAGATGAATCTACTTTGTGTGTTGTATATATAAACTGTTTGTGACTGTGAAGTTTGTATTTAAGTGAGGACTCTGTGCTTCATACAAAGCTTCATATATGTATACATGTATAGGATCTTGTACTGTCCAAATATGGATTTTAAGCACTATAACGTTTAAAGGAGAACTAACCCCTTCTCAGTGTTTAATATTTAGGCCCAGCAATACCCCAGTGCAATACCCCAGTGGCTAAGTTGATGGGTTCCCCATTAGACATCTAGATGTGCGCCCTGCCTGCTGATAGATTTTGCGATGTTTCTGTATCTGTAATAATCATGCACCAATCTGACAAATAGAGGAGAGAGGGATGTGCCGAGGGGATGTCCCACACTAAATGTTCAAATTATTTAGTAAAAAGCAAATCAATTCTATAACTACAAATCACTGACAAAGACAAGGTAAAAAAATCAAATTCTTAAAGTAGTGAATAGTCTGAGACATCTTATCCACCATTCTAGGCTGGCATTAATCCATCCTACATTGCTCTAATGATGAATATGTGCATCTCTTTGTCACAGATAGTTGCTGCAATAATGGCAATAACAGGAATCGTCATGATGGCGTATGCAGATGGTTTCCATGGTGACTCAATTATTGGCGTTGCTTTGGCTGTTGGTTCAGCTTCAGCCTCAGCATTATACAAGGTATTGTGTCATCCTTTGGGGTAATAGATTTTAGTGGTAGTTACCCTTATGTATGCCTCTTATATTTTGCTAAAGCAAATGCTTTTAGTTATTTTCAGCTTGGCAAGTGACAAAATGCATGTAATTGCCCCTGTATTGATTTGAATGGTAAGGGTCACAATTACTGTTCAAATGAATTCCAAGCATCTTGCCATCCACCACTGTGTTTCTTTCTTTTCCCTGTATTTCTCCCACTGTGTTGCAGCAACAAATATATTCATTCATTCAAACAATTTTGGTCAATTAACTTGGTTACTATGGGTTACTAGACCAGTTGCAAACATGACTTTTTTAGTCATTTTTATTGTATTTTGTTTCCTAAAACTATGCTTGCCCTGACTGCCTTTAACGTCAGTCTCATTCTCTTTATTCTTTTAGGTGTTATTTAAAATGTTTCTTGGGACTGCCAACTTCGGAGAAGCAGCACATTTTTTTTCCACATTGGGATTCTTCAACCTCATCTTTATTTCATGCACACCAGTTATACTGTATTTTACCAAAGTGGAGTACTGGTCATCATTTTCCGCTTTGCCCTGGGGTTATCTGTGCGGAGTTGCAGGCCTATGGTTCGGTACGATTCTGTGAATTCTACACCATGTATAAATCGAGCACTTACCATTTATATCAGTTTAACCTTGTTCTGATGTAGAATTTCACACAGAAATGGGTTACTATGGCATAACTGGCAACATTTAAAAGATTATGCCCAAAGTGTTTTGCCACTGGCACAATATAAGACAGTGTTCCCCAACCAGTAGCTCGCGAGCAACATGTTGCTCCCCAACCCCTTGGATGTTGCTCCCTGTGGCCTCAAACCAGGTGCTCATTTTTGAATTTCTGGTAAAGGAGGCAAGTTTTGCAGCCATAAAAAACAAGTATAATGCCAAACAGAGCCTTCTATAGCCTGCCAGTCCACATAGGGGCTATCAAATAGCCAATGATAGCTCTCATTGGCACCTCCAGGAACCTTTTTCATGCTTGTGTTGCTCCCCAACACTTTTTCCATTTGAATGTGGCTCACAGGTATAAAAGGTTGGGGATCCCTGATATAAGAATTTAGCACAAAGAGAACATAACCTTTCCCAGGCTCTATAAGGGTGAAGACCTATGGATCTACTTAGTAGCAGCTACTTGTCACAGCTACTAAACGCCAGAAAATACCCTGCCATAGAGAGTACTGAGAACTGCCTCTGCTAAAAACACACGTAGAGACAATTATCAGTAAATGATCAGCATTGTCTATTTTAGTAGCCACAAAAAGTAGCTGCTACTAGTAGCTCTGTGTGTCTTCACCCCAATTAGGGAAATATAGGCTAATGCCTACAATTGAAACTGTAAAAAATAAAAACCAATTAATTTTTTACCTGCTTGGTATAAAATCTGAAATACACTGTCTGTGAGTCAATTGATCCCATGCTGTTACCCTTTAAGAAAAAGGCAATGCCTAAAAGAACCCCCAAGTATTAAAATGTTAAAGAGAACATTTCATATACTGATGTTTTTTTTCCTTTTCAGCATTTAACATATTAGTGAATGTTGGAGTTGTCCTGACATATCCAATTTTGGTTTCTATTGGAACGGTTCTCAGTGTTCCAGGCAATGCAGGTGAGCTCTCATGAAAAAATAAGTTTTAATGTGCACTATAAAACAGTGTTCTTGATAAAAATATATTCTGCATGTATACAATCTATGCAAGAGATCTAACAAGGAACAGTGGGACGAGTGACTTCTAGAATGAAACAAGGCTACCAGCATGGAGTGAAGTAAGGCTGGCAATGGTGCTGGCCCAAGGAGGAAAATGCAAGGCAGTACTTTGCAGGAGTAAGGCCAGACCTTGAACAGAATCAAGCCAAATGGCTCAAGGCACCAGAAAAGAGAATACAGAATTTAATAGGAAATGGACTGCTTTGTAAATGGGGCAATATCTGCAAAGAGAAAAGTAAAACATCGTAACTTAACAAATAGAAATTTCAAACAGTAGCTCCCAAACCAAAAAATTAAAAAAAAAACCTCAGACACATCACACATAACTATAGAGTATCAACACCAGAAATGTTCTTCCATATTTTTTGAGCTTCCTGTATGAATCTTCTTTCCGAAATATTTCTTGGAATTGCCATTTCATATTCTATGTTACTGCCAATTTCAGTCATCATTTGGAAAATGTTTGGAACCTCCTGTTTTTTCCAATTTCTAGCAATTAAAAGTCTGTATTTGATAATTAAAAAAAAAATACTATTTCCAGAGCTTTGTTAGGAATTTTGTCATAAATGTTTAATAACACCACTTCTGGAGATAAAACAAAATCTTGTGAGATGTAATTCGATATTGGAGAAAATGATGAAGTAAAGTACCATTTTCTGAGGTTAAAGTCAGTGAATTTAAAAGGCACAAAACTGGACTGGTCTCTTTCTAATGTGGAAACCACTTTATGCAGCATTTTGGTCAGTATTTTAACATGTTGATTTCATTAAGTAGAGACATGGAGTAATAGGGATTTAGACGGGGTTCAAGATTGCCGTGGCAATCAAGATAAATATGCACCTCTGTGTTAGTATATTGAATAGTGGAGGAATAGTATAGTGGAGTTGGAGTAGTATTTCATACATTCCAGTGCCGTCTCTAGTGGAGAAGGTAGCATGTCCCCAATAGAGGATATTATTTTAGGAATAGCAGCGAGACATTCAAATGATTTGGCAAAAAAAGACTAAGGGCTTACTGTGTTTGTCTCCATAGGCAACTCTCTTACTAGCAGCATATAACATTTGGTTTTTGGTTCTATTCTGTGGGGATTAAGCTGTTTGAGGGCATCCCTAAAATCAGGAGGATGAGGGTTTTTAATGGACAGTAATTCTAATTGTACCAGTGCTGTCTCCAATTAATGTTTAACATCTGCTTGTGCTTCTGCCTCACAGCTATCGACCTGCTGAAACACGAAGTGATTTTCAGTGTTGTCAGACTGGGGGCAACTATTATCATTTGCCTTGGATTCCTGCTTATGCTGCTCCCAGAGGAATGGGATGAGATAACTCTGCGGTTCATTAATAGTTTAAAGGAGAAGAAGTCGGAGGAACATACAGAGGATGTTGCAGAATCCAGCATACACACAAGGAGCAGAAGTAGAGCTAATGGCACAGTATCTATACCATTGTCTTAGAGCCTGACTTATTCTTTTGCACGTGAATGTATATTCTGTGAATATAATTAAATTATTTCACTAATTGTAATGTATTACAACAGTATTAATCTGCGATGTGTTCTAAGTCACTGGGATAAAGTTTACATTTATATATAGTGTAAATAAACATAATAAAGTTTTTTTTCTAGAAAATCTTTATTTTAGCATATGTGCTAACCATTTGAGCCATTTTACTCTTCAAGAGCTTTAGAAAGCTATCCTGGATTACTAGAACATGAAATTATGATTTGCCTGGCTGCTATTCTGCCCATCAAAGATGTCTTCATGGGTGTTTTTACCAGTGGAAACTGCCCAGGGCCATTCAAATACTAATGTCTGCCATAGCACAGAAGTTAAGTGTGTGGAAAAGCTCTGTAATTTACTGGAAATGTATCTACTAATTCTGCCTATTTTAGCAGTGCCTGTAGACTCTAAAGGTGGCCAAACACGAGCAGATCCGCTCGCTTGGCGACAAGCGAGCGGATCTTCCCCCGATATCCCCACCTACGGGTGGGCGATATCGGGGAGCATTTAGGTAAAAAAAAAAATAATCCGATCGTTTGGCCCTGGGGCCAAACGATCGGATTATGTGGGCGGCAATGGGGCAGTCGGATCGGGGACCGCATCAACGAGCCGATGTGGTCCCCGATCCGACCGGATTTTCTAACCTGGCCGATCGAGATCTGGCCAATTTCAGGCCAGATATCGGTCGGCCAGGCCGCTCTGCTCTCCCCATACACGGGCCGATTAGCTGCCGAATCACTCCAAGGGACCGATATCGCCTGCTATAGTCGGCCCATGTATGGGGACCTTTAGAAGGGACTATGGCTGTCAGCAGAAATAGTAGTATGGTGCCTGTCCTAGCAGTGGGGAAAGTAGCCTGTGAGAAGCGACTGTGGGATAGCAGGTATAGTAGGGAGAGATGGTGCCTATAGTAGCAGTGGGGTAATAGCCTCTGGGAAGGGACTGTGGCTGTGGGATAGCAGGTATAGTAGGGAGAGATGGTGCCTATAGTAGCAGTGGGGGGATAATAGCCTCTGGGAAGGGACTGTGGCTGTGGGATAGCAGGTATAGTAGGGAGAGATTGTGCCTATAGTAGCAGTGGGGGGATAATAGCCTCTGGGAAGGGACTGGGGCTGTGGGATAGCAGGTATAGTAGGGAGAGATGGTGCCTATAGTAGCAGTGGGGTAATAGCCTCTGGGAAGGGACTGGGGCTGTGGGATAGCAGGTATAGTAGGGAGAGATGGTGCCTATAGTAGCAGTGGGGTAATAGCCTCTGGGAAGGGACTGGGGCTGTGGGATAGCAGGTATAGTAGGGAGAGATGGTGCCTATAGTAGCAGTGGGATAATAGCCTCTGGGAAGGGACTGGGGCTGTGGGATAGCAGGTATAGTAGGGAGAGATGGTGCCTATAGTAGCAGTGGGCAGATAATAGCCTCTGGGAAGGGACTGGGGCTGTGGGATAGCTGGTATAGTAGGGAGAGATGGTGCCTATAGTAGCAGTGGGGTAATAGCCTCTGGGAAGGGACTGTGGCTGTAGGATAGCAGGTATAGTAGGGTGCCAATAACAGTCTCTGGGAAAAGAATGTTGTTAGAAAATGGGCGTAGCAAGGCGGGATGGTACCTTCGGTAGTCCTGGTTCTACGAGGGGCTGTACTATAGGGTGAGATGGGTTCAGTAACTCAGTGTAACATACATTCACCAACAGATGATTTGGCCCATATCCCTGCTACCAACACAAAGGTCCTTTTGTGCCTGTGCCATTGGTTATACTTGAACAGTAACTGGAACGTTGCAGGCTAGAGGATACAGTATATTAACACATAAACAACATACTGTATAAGCATTTGGTACAAGCTGTTTCAGATTAGGGCAAATGTTCTCTTTCCCTTCTATGACACTGGTTCTAAGAACTGAACAGCTGAGCAAATACTGCAAGAGGTACATCATGTCTGGCAGAGCTGTAGGCTGACCAAGTACATTCCAAAGATGATGCTGTGAGTTTGGAGGTGAATACCTTAGGCAAGCTGGAAGGGAGAGCAAGGTGCCCTAGAATAAGTAAATGTAAGGTAGTTAAAAACATTTGAAGATAGTCTTTCTTAAAGCTGTTGAAATGAATCAGGCTGGGGTAAAACATATGAACTTAGCTTTGGAATAAGTCTTCAGTCAGTTACAAGCTCCAGCATGTCAGCAAAAAAAAGTAAAAAAGTTAAAATCTTCTGCTCTGACATTCAAAGATTTTCTGCTTCACAACGCGAGCAGTTCAGGACTGTGTGGAAATAAGGGTCATGATGTAGGTGGGAGCAATAATGTGAAGGCCTTTGTGCGTTAATGATAACATTTTCAATTTTCTTCTCAAGAATACAATGTGAAGTGACTGGAGAGGAGACAAACGAGGAGCCGCAGAAGACTGTCAGCATCAT
This sequence comes from Xenopus tropicalis, assembly GCF_000004195.4. Lineage (NCBI taxonomy): Eukaryota > Metazoa > Chordata > Amphibia > Anura > Pipidae > Xenopus > Xenopus tropicalis. The sequence goes on from NC_030684.2 coordinate 103,791,003, forward strand.
TCAGTATAGATTACAGAGGTGATAGATATAAGAGGAGGAGGATAGTTAGAAGCAATTGCTGAAACATAATACTTATCTTGAGTCTAGGATGGTTGAATTTAGGAAATGCTGAGGTGGTGAATGTGACAGGGCTCTGAGAGTGACAGTGCTGGAATAGAAAAGTAGTCTTGGTTAATGGAAGTGAGCCTGAGAAGTGAAATGACAGTGGTGATTCCAGTATGTATCACTCCAGCACTGGGGCCAGACATACTATTTAAGTACTAAGAGAATTGGGACAACTAGGTTAATAGAGGAGGCACTGTCTCTTTAGATTTTTAGTTTATTTGTTTTTTACATACAGTATCTCTTAAGTATCTCTACTGTATATACTGCACTCCAGGAGATCTTAACATAAAATGAAAAATAACAATGCCGCTGCAATTAGACGAGTTTTAATGTAGCAAAATTTTGCTCTCAAATGGTCCTTTCCCAAGATAGGGAAACATAATAGAACAAATGAACAAGGGAGATTTTAAAAGACAAGGGAAACTTGATCAAATGGATACAGATAGATGAAAGAATTTTACTACATGCACCAATAAAAATATAGCTAAATAAGTTTCCAACTGGGGCACTGCCTGTGTGGAATCTGTATGTCCTCCTTGTGTTTGTTTTGGGTTCCCACATTCCAGCCCGAGGATTTCTGGAAAAGGGGTCTTTCTGTAATGTGGGGCACCATGTCTTAAAACTATTAAAGAACAATTAAAAATAAAAACCAGCCAATAGGATTGTTTTACCACCAACATGGATGTAGGCTAGCTCAGAAAAGAAGAACCTCTGTATAAATAGGACACTATATAAAATAAATTTACTGTATTTTGGATCTTCCTGGATAATGGGTTTCCAGATATTCAATCCCATAAAATACTTCAATTAGCATTGGAGGGTTCCCCCTGTATTTTTCTATTTTAGCAGTTGGTTTGATGGGAGGTATGCCAATATTCCTTGTTTAGGGTTGTCACCTTTTTCTTCAGGCCTCACTGGCCAGTTAGGTAGGGATGGGGCAGGGCAAACAGCAGTCACAGTCGTGGCTTTTTGGGGGCAGAGTTGTAATGTTTCAGGGTGGAACATTTAGGGGGCTGGCTGAGCCAGGAAGTGATTAGGTGAGTAGGCAGGTTTGCTGGGGCGGAGAGAGGGCTTTGGGGCAGCTTGGGCGGGTTGGGCGCAGACTAGGTTTTACAAATTTACCAGCAAGTACATGGCCAGGAATTTTGCAATATCAGTCCCACGCTTGGCTTGGCTGAAAGAATACCAATTGGGTGGCAACCCTACTTTGTACTGCATCCTCAAATCCAAACTATTGACAAGTGACAATAGATTGTCACTTCGCCAAATGAGCAAATCTTTCCCCTGATATACCTAGCTTTGGTGGGTCATATTGTGGTAATGTGAACTTTTGGCCCTAGGGCCATTGCATTTAAGCAGATAGAGCGAGGACTGCATCAATGAGCCGATGCGGCCCCTGAGCCGACAAAAAATCAAGCCTGCCAATCAATATTTGGTCAGATATTGGTCAGGGAGGCTTGTGAGAGGGCCATAAACACAGGGAGATAATCTACAGAATCGGTCTTAAGGACCCAAAGTGGCAGCTGAAATCTGCCTATGTATGGCCACCTTAACTCTTGCGCTGCGTACTAGTTCAAGGAATCCAAAGCCATAGCAAAGTGCTGCACTGAGGAAAATTTTGCATATGAGCTCAGCAACTTGCTGCAGGCCCCAAAAGAACACCATTATGTCTCCCATAATCAAAGAAGACAATGCTATTAATACATATATCACAGATAAGTAATTTATTACCAAGGCATTGAAAGGGCCCTCCAGTTCTTTGTGTGCTGTATCAGCTCCTATGAGCTCAGCCCTATCCGTTTGACTGCAGAAGGTTTTTGCCTGCAGGATAAATCCCAGCTGGTTTCCCATTACAATTGTAAGTGCTTTCTGTGCACTTAGACAATGCAGCAGGCCTGTAGGATTAAATATAAGTAAAACAAGCTTTTTTAAACGCTACCAGCAACACTTTCTAAAAATACGCCACTGTAATGTCTGGAAAAAGGCCTTTGTTAAGGTCACGTCAAAATCACTTGTTAAAGCAACATAAAGCAGAACCTTGGCGGGTAATTACATATAGTTAAGGTGCCCATACATGTGAAGATCTGCTAGCTTGGCGAGGTCACCTACGGGTGGGCGATATCGGGGAACATGTAGGCTAATTCGATCGTTTGGCCCTAGGACCAAACGATCGAATTATAATAGCGGCAATGGGGCAGTCGGTTCGGGGACTGCATCAACGAGCTGATGCGGTCCCCAATCCGACTAAATCTTTTAACCTGCCCGATCGATATCGGGCCAGATATCGGTCAGGCATGCCCCTCGTTCCTGCCCCTACACGGGCCAATAAGCTGCTGAATCGGTCCAAGGGACCATACACTCGGCTTGTGTATGGCTACCTTTACTCTGAACTAGCCATGAACAAATGTGTCCTATTTTGCCCCGTTTGCTTCACAAAAAAATTTGCAAAACTGCTGAATAATTTGTGAAGCAGGAAAAAATTTGTGAAATGCAGGTAACACACAACTTTTTTTGACGTGTGTGACTGCAACTTTTTTGATATCATGTGGCTTTTTTGGCGTGACCGCGACTTTTCCCCCACTCTGGGAATTTTTTCCAATGCCGAAATGTGGAATTTTGCAGTGACTCCAGCAAAAGAATTTGCTTATAAATACTCTGAGTGCTGGTTAAATGGAGGTTCAGATCCATAATTCACTGATGATAATTTTATAAGGAGGCTGATCAAACAATGTCCCTGCTATGCATATGAACAGGGGTTATTGATTGGTTTGGCAATGCAAGAACTTCTGCCTAGTGATTAGATAGATTAGCCTATAGACATTGGGTCATTGCAATTTGCCTTTCTATTTATGTTACCAAATTGAACTATAAGACAAGTTACTGGGCTGCAGATTTTAGCCCATGTGTGGACAGGGGGTGTTGCAGGGTAATAAGTGGTGGTATCACCAGCCATTCAGGATACTGTGCTGAGACAGCTGATATAAGAGCAGGGTCTGGAGGGGCAGATCCAAAAAACTGCTTAGAGTAAGGTTTAGGGAGAATGCCTATTTGCTTGATTACATATACCTTAAAAGTCATTAAGTTAGGGTGAGATTGGAGTAAAAACAGTTTAGATAGATACAGTATATCTATGTATATCTATAGATATATTTTTTTAATTAAAGTAGGACTTTTGATATAGCAAAGCTTTCATATCTCTTACAAGCTAAAGGGGCACAAGAAAATAATGCTGGTTATAAACAGGAGATTTTACCAAGTATTGGTCGAGGTGCCAATGCTCAGTCTAGACCATCAGCAAGGAGTGATGACAACTACATAGGTAACTGAGCAGGTACTCATGTCATCCCAACTAGATATGCAAAGTAAAAACAAACAGTTTGTGTTACTAAACACAAAGGATGCAACCTAAAGAGGCCTGGATAAAATGTTGAAAAATGGAGTCTTGAACATAAAAGAAAACTATACCCACAGAATAAATACTTAACCAACAGATAGTTTATATCATTAAGGGGCCTATTGGAATATATATATATATATATATATCAGTAAATATTGCCCTTTTACATCCTTTCCCATGATCATTTAGTGATGGGCTGTGTGCTCCCTCAGAGATCACATGATCAGAAATAATGCAGCTGTAACTGTAACAGGAATAAGTGTGGGAGTAAAAGCCAGAACTTTGTCGATTAAATGGCTGATGACCCTTATGTGTGTCCTTGGCTTGTTAGTGAGGGCGGCTCTTAGTGCTTAAAATGGCAATTTGTTATTAGGATTACCCAATGGCACATACTACCAAAAAAGTATATTTTAATGCAAATGGTTTATTTAGATAAATCAGTTGTTTTATACAAGATATGTTTATAGAGACCTGTATTGTTTGGGTTTTTCCTTTAAAAAATCTAAAAAGCCTTTGCAATATTTTCTTGACCTTTCATGCCATTCCTCCCCATAACATGTGGCATACTGCTCCGGTGTCTCAGTGCATCTTGGTAAGCAAGGTATTTTGGGAACACAAATGATACTTTCCATTTATGGAAGGGTAAGTGGGGACATGTTTTGCAAATGACTTACTTCTATCTAACTATCATTGGCACAAAAGCTTACCTGATCAGAAACATTTGTTAGGAAGCACAGGCAAGAGTGCAGAAACAACCCCAAATAATTCCCATGTTCCAGGAAAATGTATCAGTCATCTGCAAGGCAAATACAAGACAGCTGGCAAGTGCCAGTATTTACAGCCGACCTCCTCGGAGCAGTGTTCTCAGCTGGCAACAGCTCACTAGAGTAAGCAGGACAACTGGAAATAGAAACAGGCACAAACCACAATTTCCACTCATTCAACTGCTCAGGCCAGTGTTGGGCAAGATGTGCTCTTTAGATGCCTTTGGGGCAATAAAAAAGACAGCCCCTCTCCTCCCTCCTTGCACATAATAAATAAAGTAGAGTTTGTAATATTCATAAATATTCCCTGATTATAAACTGACCCCATCAGATAATTTAATCTGCCAATATTCAAGGTAGGAGTTTGAAGGGACAACTGACATTACAAAAAGTGGGGCCTCTGCCTTGGTGGGTGGGGAGGTGGTGATACATGAACCACGGGTGATCCAAGAGTTGTTGATATATCACAGATATGGGTCTTTCTGTAATTTGGATCTCCATACTTTGTCTGCAAAAAATATAATGTAAATATGAAATACATCCAATAGGATTGTTTTGCCTCAAATAAGAATGAATTATGTCTTAGTACAAGGTACTATTTTATTATTACAGAGGAAAAGGAAATCATTTTGAAAAATGTTAATTAGTTGATTAGAATGGAGTCTATGGAAGATGACCATCCCCTAATTCTGAATTTTCTGGATAACAGGTTTCTGGAAAACAAAGTTTTGCAGTTCAGAACAGCTAGAGCACTGCAGGAGGAACATTCTTGATGTATATTCTGCTCAAATAATCTTTCAATATGTGTACTATGTCCTCCATGACCCCCCCCCCCCCCCCACTTATAGTGGCCCTGACTGTATGGGTATATTTTCACACTACAAACCACTATGCATATTGATGGAAATTATGTTTGAGGGATATAATAAATTCTCCTCTATTTGAATAATAGGGTATTGCCTGTATGCATGCACTAGGGAGTGAATAAGTAGTACAAATTTGTGTTCTCCTGTCACTGAGTTACTTTCTGTATGTAAATGTTTAACTGGCTGGACTGGCATACACTGCAGTGGCATGTGTCCATAGAAACCACACATTCAACAGGTAACTTCAGCTCCCACTGGGGACAAAATGTGACGAGCCTAAAAAACTCTCATCTCCAAGACTTTCTGATTATTGTTCTTGGACAAATGAAACAAACATTGATTTTCTCATTCCCGAAATGGGGATAAATGGCTCAAAATTTAACCACAAGGTGAGAAAGGTGACACCACTGGAAAATAAAGATGCTTTTGACTCGCCAGCTCAAATCCCTGGATATAATGGCTCAGACAGCTTGTCTTCTTATGGAAGAGTGGAACAGAGCAACCTGATATGGGAACGACAACTTCCTCCATTAAGAGAAACTCTTTATGGACGAGGCTTAATAGGTAAATAATATGGTGCATTATCAGGGATGGGGGAATCTGCAGTGGATTTCAAATCAAATGTCTACTGGGTTCTAGAATTTGGGTTTTCTAAGGACACATCTCTGAAAACTCATATAATGAATCAGATGGTGGCAATGAATCAGATTTGGGTAAAATTCCTCTCTGTGCCTCCCAAATTCATGTTATGTTATATGCATCATTTTTCATATCAATAAGCTACACTTCTATTAGAAAATATTGTATTATATGTATGTATTGATATTGAACCTTAAATGCATCATGCAGTGGTTTACAAGGAGTAAACACAAACATGGCTGCAGTATATAATACATAATATACATAATAAATAAAGTAATTTGTGAGAACAAAGAAATACATTCCATGAGATTCAATACAAAAAAAGGAATAAGTTCACTGAACCAAAGAGCTTACAATCTATGAAAAAAATATGGTAACAAAACAAGATATTTTATGTGTGCTGGCAATACAAATGTGGGGCTATAATAATGAAGTAACTTGCATACATGAGAGTAATATGAATTTTTATTGAGTTAAAGAAAATGTTAAAGAATAGAACCTTAGGAGGACTGCAGTAGTATCCCACTGAGTGCATTGTGGCTCAATTATTAACTCAGCTCAGAATAGCATTGCCCATGGAGGTGGAAAGGTATGTGAAGTGCTGAATATGAGCACACACGCACACAAGTGACTGCTGTTAATATTTCACATATAGGAGTTAATCATTGGTGACTCGATAAAATTACAGCTTTTCCAACACATTCAATGCATCGTAACCATCATCATTCTGTGCACTGCACTTAATTTCTGCCCTGGACGTCTGACGCACTTGTATAAAAAGTTAAAATCCTTCCCTAAGAACTTTAGCAACTTTATTATTTTTTATTTTTAAAGGAGGTGTTTTTGAGAAAATAACACTTTATTCCCTGGTATTTATATAGTGCTAAAACATCACCACAGTTCTTTACAGAGATTAAATATCAATCATATCAATCACTGGCCCAGTGAAGCTTACAATCTAAGGTCCCTGTCACATTCACACACACCAGGGCCAATTTTATCAGGAGCCAATAAACCTGCCTGTATGTATTTGGAGTGTGGGAGGAAACTGGATGACCCAGAGGAAACCCATGGGGAGAACATCTAAATCCCAGTGCTGCAAGGCTGCCATGTTACCCACTAAAAGCCCATTTGAAAGTCACAGTTTCATAATATACATTATTGTGAGTATCATATTCCAGTCAGGTCCCTGAAACACACAATACTGGTGAGGTTTGTCTGTTGTAGCTGTCACTGTCCTGGGCTCAAGGTACCTGTACAATATTTCGGCCGAGCCAGTTCCCCCTACATATAGTATGTACACAGGAGTGAAATTTGTACTCTCAGTGACATAACTATCTGGGCCCGGGGGCAGGACGTGCAACTGCCCCCACTCTAGATGCTCATTTTCTCACCGGGGGCAATGCACACAAAGGACAACCCTTCCATTTTGCTGCTCCGGCGGGCCCAGAGGGTGCAAAGGCCCAAGTGCAGTCGCACCCCGGTACTTACACGACTGTGTACTCTATGTAGCCACAAGATGTCCCTTATTGGCACAGAATGTGTTTAGTGCAATTATTAGGATGGGCTGCTGTATTGGCATATACATAGCCAACAGTGTTGCCTAACAGAGTATGCGTATTGGCCTGGGCCCCCAGTTAACATCCATTGCCCCTTTCCTATTTCCATCACAGGCCTATTTACCACTTACTACATGTAGCACTCTGTACATGTAATTATTATAAAAATGGGCCTGAAAATCAGGTCCCCTGATGGGCTTTAAACCAAACATATATAAAAATATATATAAAAATAATTCAACTTTGTATTTTTAACATCGCTGGCTCTTTAAGCAAAAACTGGGCTAAACCACAGTAATGGCACCTTACACGGATGGGTTCTTTAAATGTGTAATTATTCATATACTGGGAAATTCAAATGGCACAATTCACTAGTAAATGATTTTATCTGTAATATGAAAATACATTTGAATTCTTCTTAATAGTGAGGATTGAAAATTTGTCTTGATCCTTATGAAATCTACTTTGTGTGTGTTTGGTACATTTAATGAACATTTTTATTAAAGCTGATTTTCCCCCTCTTCAGTTCCTAGTCCCCTTTCTTTTGACATCCCTCTGGAAAATGGAAATACGACCAGTATTATAAAGAGGCACCCACCTCGAAGACTTCAAGTAAGATGAATTTTACAGGCTTCATATGGAATGGCTTGGATTTGTGGGTAACAGTTCTTTTACATGTAAATCAGTGTTTATTTGATATAAGACGTGCCTATTGGGGTATTTGTTATTAGGTACCTGACCTCAAGGGCACCCACTGCCCCAACCATGGCACTTTCTGGCCCCCATACCACGCTGATGACATCTGATGACCCCGGTGCCAATGTGCCTGATGTGCACACCCGTGTACCCGTGTAGGGCTGTTTGGGTCTCAACTGTCTGTTCAGGTTTCAGCCTTGTGAAACCCGAACAATAATCTGGCCAATAAATAAAAAACATTTAAATATTAAGACAGTGATATTTCTACCTACGTGGCTTGGTTATCATCAAGCTTTCTGGTAACTGTTTTTTGTATTTAGATACCATACCTTTAATTAAAGGAATGGACTTACTCATCAGGCAGATTATAGATAGATAGATCTGTCTGGTTTTAAATAGGACATACCAGTTTTTTAAAGGGCTGTCTGGTTCAAAACTTTCTGTCCGGTTTAAAACACTGAGAAAAGTGGAAGAGAAAACTGATCAGAAATTTAGCCAATTGCTTTTAAAGGATGCAATAGCCCCGCCCTGGCATCATAACTCCTCCCTACATCATCATGCCTACCCCAGCATCACTGCCCCACCCCCAATGTCATCAGGTTAGTGATTGTTTAAAGTGGAGACAAAGCATTTAATTGGGAATGTGATCTCTATGTATTGCTATATAAGGGACACTCACTTTGATTGTAAGCTCTACGGGGCAGGGACCTCCTTCCTACTGTGTCTCATACCACATGGCACTTATATATATATATTTATTGTATTTATTTATTATATCACTTGTCCTCCCTGTGTGTAATTTTGTATTCTGTAAGATTGTACAGCGCTACATACCCTTGTGGCGCTTTATAAATAAAGTTATACATACATACATACTGGTGGTTTTTAGCTGCCTGTAGCTCTTTGTTGTAGTTATTACTTGGAAGAAGTCATTGTGGCATAAAGATTTAAATACACTTCTGGCGTAGGTACAGAGGCTAATGTCTTAATATACATTTGTGATTCTGTTGCAGTTCCCATTAGTGCCAATGCAGTAAGGACTAAATAAGAATTATAGATCAGTGTCTTTTATTAGCACATGATCCCTTGCTTTTGTGATATGAAGCACTGCCATCTTGTGGCAATAAAACAAATATTTTCCACTTGATTTTATTAAGGAGCGCTTACACACATTTATACAAATTGCAATTTTCCTTAATTGCAAATATTTTCCCCTTTTATAAAAAATGAATTTGCATGCCAATGTTTTTGCTGAGAAGTTTTTGCTCAATTCACAGATTAAGAAATTGAAAATATTAGTGCAAAAACAATGCATTCCCCTTCTAAAGTCTCAAGAAATACTGCCGGGGACTTGTAGCTGAAATAAGAAGGGAACATTCTGACTGAGGGAAGAGAAAGCAATGACGTGAGGAAAGTGACAAGTGGTGGGGAGGGCTGCTTTCAGGTGGGGGTGGCTGGGAGGCAGAGGAACAGACATCAGTCTTACTGTGATAATGCCAGTCCTTAGCAGCTAGAAAGGGAAGAAATACATTTACAGACATTTATAGTACCCTGTGTGCATAGAAAATAGCATAACACTTTGTGACAATACGTTAGGAAGCACATTGAGTCCTGTATTATCATGGAATTGTCAGTGTTTTGCTGTTCTGGTTCCCTTTCAGGAGTTTGAAGGGTTTTCTCAAGTAAGATAGATTTTGGCACTAGACAGAAGGTGTCTAGTGAATAGTCTGTGTTGGTTTGTTTCTCCAGTGTACAAGCCATGCATTACATTGTTGCGCTGGTTTATTAGAAACAGATATACCATATTCCTTACCTATTGTTCTTGGGCCTGGATATCGTGTTGTTGCACATGATGTTCAGCCAGAGTTTGTAGTGTTATTTTGCTACTTTTCAGCTGACCAGTTTATCCCTGGGGTTTGATGGCTGTCTACATGGCCACACAGGGGTTTATGGAAATCTATTTCAGTGAGGTGTCCTGTGACAGAAGTGACTTGAAAGATTTACCAGTCTGTTCTAGTGCAGGGCAGCTAATGACAAATAAGTGCCTTTTCCTCCTTGTATTCCTGGTAACTAGGAAATTTAATGACGGTAACAGTCACTTCCCCTCATCTGCCCCTCAGACACTCCCACCACTTTGTCAGCTCTCGCTACTCACCACTGCTGTTATTAATCTCTTTTGAAAGCCCATTTTTTCAAATGTTCATGAAACCTAGAAAAGGGCAGCACACCACTGAAAACAGTCCATGTAGTGACTAATATAGATATGCAACCAGACTCACTAAACAGCAAAAACAAACACTATTTTTGATAAAGGGGCCACCACAAACCTAAATGCCATAATACATGTATTATTGGCAAGCCTGGTGTGTATCATGATTTGTAGATTCAATTATATTATATTATTTTTTGTTCTGTACCCAGCATTTAAAGCTGTACATACAGGAACTATTCGTTATTGTGGTTGTATAGGATAGGGAATGAACCACCATGTGTGTATGGAAAAGAATTTTAAAGGGGAACTCCACTTAAACACAACTTAAGCTTTTTGAAAAGTAAACATAATTTCAAGCAACTTTGCAATAAACATCAATGAAAAAATAAGCAGCCTTTTCATGATTTTTAATGTAATAATATGGTTTGGAACAGTTACCTAAGCCTGGCCCCATGTTCTCTTGCTGATCTGGCCGGCTACTTTGAGCTTCAAAAAAACAAAGTTACTGTAGTCGATTGTTCACCTGCCTTCAGCTTGCATCCTCCAAATCCCACAATCACCACATCACAGTGCAAGTTGTTACAATTTGTAACATCAGTGTTTTAGTCCCTCCTCCCCTGTCAGGATTGCAAATGATGTAGAAAGAGAAGAACTGTTTTGCAGCTGGATTTCAGCATATACAATTGGTATTTATTCATACTTTTTGAAAGAACGATTACTGGTATATTAGGGGTTTCTGTGTTGTGTGGGGCTCTTTAGCAAATTTTAGTTTAAAAGCTGCAGTTCCCCTTTAAGTTGTTATCATTAAGATAAGTTAGGCCATTAATAAAGGCAATACGATACTCCATTTTCAGATTTATTTTTTTTTACCATTATGTAGCACTGTTCCACAGAATTCCAGTGTGACTGTGGCCAACGCAATAATGAAGTGCCTTCACAGCCATGTTGGCAAGATACAGCTCAGCCTGACATACCAGGCAAAAAAACTGCTAATGATAAATAGTAGCTATAGCAAAAATCATAATAAAAATAAAAAGGCTGCATTTAATTATTTGTTAAAGGCTGTTCAAGGGCTGCCAATGACTTGAAAGAACAGCCAGTTCCCTTTAGAGGGAATGCCTGGCAGGGTTTCTGTGCCCTGTAACATTCAGAGATAAATGATGATATAAAAAAATAAATATCCAAAGAAAACATTTAGCACTTTTTAATTGCTCTAAATGTCTACATTGTATCTGTTTGACTTTTCATCCTGTGCTGTCTCAAAACTGGAAATGAATTATTTGTCTGCAGAAACTTGAGCCGGTGGTACTGCCAACTATAATCTCTGCCGAGCGTATTATCAGTAACCAAGGGCAAGCTATTGGAAAGGTAGGTGCTGGGCGATGCCAATGCTTATATGACATTTAGTTTATTTTGCCTGCTAGCTTTACTTTATGAGAGACAGGAGTTCTAAAAGTGCTCTCCCAACAGAGAGCTTACACTCAAACTCTTTACACTAGGAATTAAAAGCTCTCACATACAGTATGTTACGGATGGTTACCCCTAATTCTGTGCAGTTTAGGCCACGGAACAGTGACTCTGGCTGCCTTCTCACTGCAAATTTGTGGTGGAGCCTGACTACTAAGTTGTAACTGCCTAACACTCATGGATATATACAGTATATAAACAGTCAGTTGGCATGACAACATAGCACTCTTCTCTCTAAAAAAAAAGCCCTTACAGCACGGGCAACAATATGTGTCCCACCCTCTGGCCCTTCAGAAAGTAGATGGCTACTTACAGTTTGGTTGTTCTGGCACACAGGAAGCTTAGTTCTGGATCCGCTGGTATGGATATGATTCAACCATTCACCATAGAAACAATGAAATGAATCCCTGCATATGCTGTATTCGAAACCAATATTTCTTTTATAGCAGGGGATGGAAAGAAAAACACCGGCAGCCAAGAACGCAGCAACAAGGAGACAGCATATGCATAAAATGCAAATGCAGGAAATCAATCGCAAACGAGAAGAGGTGAGAAGGAGAAGAAGCCCTTTGTGGAACCCCCACTTACTGTTATACCATTCACATGCCCTTGTGTTCCCAACCATTATCAACCATTATAATTAGCTGTGTGGGTCAGATCTTTATCTGATCTTGACATGCAACAGCATGAGATTTAGTAGGATCCTACAAAATCTAATTCCCCAGCTGCAATGTAAAGTCAGATCAGATAAAGTTGGATGGTGGGTTGTGTTCATGCATCTATGTCTGACAGTCAATGTATTTCTGTGCCCATCAGCGTGCAGTGTTCCCTTCCGACAGCATCATGTCAGATGGCAAATCTCTCATATAGTTTACACATGATGATTAGGCTGATTAGTATTTATTAAAGGTGCATACAAGCTTTTCATCTGTTTATATATTTAAAAGTGATCTGTGGAACAGCCTGCCTTTACAGTTTATAATTGTGTCTCAGGGACAGAATAATTACATAGTTTCATGGCAACTTTTTGAAAGTCTAACAAGTTCAGGCCATACATTACCCTACACAAGTTGTTCCAGAGTAGGAAAGTAAAGGTTTTCAGACCATTTAGCACTATTTAACTCTTTCACTGCTGCAAATAAATATGGGGCACATCTTGACTCGTTACACCCAAGGGTAGGTCCTTATGGTGCAGTGCCTTGAAGTAACCCATAACCATTGTTTATCTAAATGCCCCTTTGCTTTCATTAATTCCTTTAATTGGTGTGAGATTAGAGCTTACCACAGATAAATTCACCCACTTTCTTTTTATTCCTATGTTATTTTTTAAAGCATATTTATCAGTGGGTGAAAGGTAAAGTTCTTCATTTGATAAATACACATCTAAAATCGCTTTGAATAGAGAGTGGCACATTTTTCTGTGGTGAGTTTTAATTTCACACATTGATAAATCTGCCCTATAATGAAGAAGCGCCATCATACTTCAACTCATTAACGCGATGAAAGATTTTGGTTCCTAGAGAAACTAATAACATGTTCAGCACATGGTTTCTACAGACTCATTTCATCAATACTTTCATCAGCGCATAGTGGAACACACATGCACACGAGAGGTAGGTCCTTACCAGCTGGAGCTGACCAGGAGAACAGAGCTATTTTCATTACCAGCAACCTATTTTAATGCTGAAAGCCCTAAAACTCTGGTGAGCTGAACTTTTGACTCTGCCCCTACAACCTCTGTTGAAGGGCAAACCCAGCTAGATAAGCAGACTGCACATACCGTGCTTGGAACTTGGAATTCGTACTATAAGATTTAAGTTTGTATTGCAGGCAAAACTATAAACAGTTAAGGTCAAGACATATGTTGTGATGCGTCAGCTCTCCCAGACCTGGTGCCTCCACACTGAAAGGGAAAAACAAACGTGGGAATGGCAGAGCAGACTGCATTCCACTGGCCTCTCGGTACAATATACTTACTGTGCTTAGGGATCAGAAGGTAGTGGGTAGGCATAAGAGATGCCAAAAGCCAGAGTCCTGTCAGTTTTATGCTTCAAGTCAATATGCTGAACATGGAATCAGCTCTCATTTTATTGGCAGCAAAGGGGGCAGAGAATAAAAAACATCAGCTATAAGGAAGATAATCATTAAACAACATTGCTGTTCCACTATTAGGGCAAGAACTTGTGGTTTCTAGGTCCATATTTTTGGACATCTCACCCATGTTGTGCACATAATATCTAGATCTGAATTGAAATTGTTAGGAGGTTATACAGTCACCCATAACCATAAGCACCCTGTTCTATGGACTTTCCTATTGTTTAACATACCACTTCAGTGTTCTCTGTACTAAAAATCTGTATAGAAAGATCATATCTCTTGCCAACTCCACTTATTCACAGCTTCCTTTGTAAATAAAACATCCCAGCTAAGATTTTCTGCTTCAGCCCTGAATAATACTGTATGGAAAAATAAACTTTCCCTTTAGCCGACACTGCAAACATTAAAGACCTTTCTGTACTGATGGATCAATAACTTGTAATAATATATGCTTTGCTTTACAGTTGTACTAAACATAACCGATAGGCTGAAATGGGTGAAACAACTATTTCTTTTCTATTGCTTGCGCATCTTAATCATTCGCATTCACAGGCCGAACTAAAGAGGAACCTCCACAGAGAAGTGAAAATCAATAAACAGAAAATGAGAGAAAACAAAGCTAAGCTAGCAAAAGCAAACACCCTGAGATGTAATGAAGATGAAGATTTCCCCAATGTGGAACATGATTTCAATGTGAATTACGGTGAGATGTAGAATTGCAGGCAAAGCAAAATTATTTGGGGCAATGAAATAAAGGTTGCAAAGTTTGCAATAGGTCTAGTAACCAATGGCAACCAAATTAGAAGTTAACTTTTACTGGTCACCTATTCAAAGGCAAAATTCTGATTCTGATACTTAATTTCCCCTTTTAGAACATGTTTTGCTTTGTACCAAGGATCACTCCCTGTACAAATCCTTTAAAGATACATTAATCCAAGTTATTTCCATTGAATCAGATCGACATTGATTGTGGAAGGAAAACTACAGGGAAGCCCCTTGTTGCACCTGAAGACATAAATTGTTCACTGCTGTCACTGTGTCTGTATTTAGGTTAGTCCAAGCCTTAGAAACTACCTTGAATTGTGCATCCACAATCCATTCAATTCCAGTATAACTGTAGATGCACGGTGTTTGGTTGACCATAAATTGTGTGCAATGCCCCAATATGGACTTATCAGCATCCATCTTCCTTTATCACCCATGTGGGCCCCAACTCAGGTGGAGCATTCATGCAGCTACAAGCCCCACTGTTGTATTGGACCTTGTCATGCATCTGTATATATATACCATTTAATTTGCAGCTGTGTTTGCAAAAACCTATGCAGGAGTCAGCTGTGCTACTCTTGGGCATCTCTGCCAGTTTCTCCAATAGGTGTGTAGTTCAGTATGTGAAAAAGCAATGAAAAAGCAGTGACTTTAAGAGAAATGCAGCTTAACAGGTAGAGTATGGTGGCCTGGGCACACCAATGCACAGCAGGGTGTACACATTGCAGACTTTGAGGTCTTTGTGATCCTTGGTGCCCCCAGCAGCTGCACTTTTCTAATTCTAATGGGCTGCTAATGCTGCTATTGGTGTCAGAGTACAGGATATCTACTTCATGCTCTGAGGTCTTCATTCCTTCTGTACTGGGCCGAAGAGGCCGTAACTTTCAATACTGGAATAGCAGTAACGTAAAATGCCTATTAAATGTCTGCAGATTGGCCCACTAGTAATTGGCCCTTATCATCAGGTTCTGTGGTGGGTCCATGATGCCCCAGTCCAACACTACAAATACCAATTTGATTCCAATACAAATGCTGTTTTTTAATTTAATGTTCATTTTTCAGGGAACATATGGCACTGGAACACATCCAGCCCTAGGGACACAAGGCCTTTTCCAATGCAGACAAAAGGAAAACTAGAGATGTGGTTTAAGGACTATCAAAGTGGCAAAGAGACATACAGTGACAGCTCGAGTACCGACTCACTAGACAGCTGGATCCGAGAGGACAGAAGGGGTCACCAGCGGCCTGCATTAATAAGAACAAAGGCTGAAAAGATTCCAACATTTGATGAGTTCTTTGATCGGGAATTCTAAGTTCAGCTACACTGGTTCAGGGCTTGCCCCATAGGCACGAATATTTGCCTTATCAGAGCTTGAGCTATTAAAGAAATAAATTCTCAGCTTTCAAAATAATTGTCTGTTTATATAGTGAATAATGTAAAATATAAAGATATTATAAGTCACTGAGGAGTTCCATGACCATATAAAGGCACGAGGTTGAAGGCCAAAAGTAAGAGGTACATTATTTATTATAATACAGGTATGGGACCTGTTACCCAGAAAGATCAGGACCTGGGGTCTTCTGGATAAGGGGTCTTTCTATAATTCGGATCTCATACCTTAAGTCTGCTAAAAAAAAAAGATTTAAACTGTAATTAAACCCAGTAGGATTGTCTTGCCCCCAATAAGGATTAATTATATCTTAGTTGGGATCAAGTACAAGGTTCTGTTTTATTATTACAGAGAAACAGGAAACCATTTTTAAAAACTGGAATTATTTGCTTATAATGGAGTCTGTGGGAGATGGCCTTTATGTAATTCGGAACTTTCTGGGTAACGGGTTTCCAGATAAGGGGTCCGATACCTGTACACAAGTTTCAGTGAGTCATGTGACAGAAATAGCACCACTGAGCACTGATTATAACTGATGACTTCACTAAGCACCATTTAGAAGGATATCATTTAAAGGATAATTATGTATCTTGTGTTTTATATATATATGTATATAGTGTGAAGCTTCTGCTAATATGCTCCTATACACTGCTCAACAGCATTATTAAAAAAATAACATTTACACAAATTGAGTAAAATGCTGTTTTATATCACATGGCTTACACAGGGCAAACACACTATAGCACAACAATGTCTCAGCATTTGTTTCAAGGGAAAAGCATGATAATTAATGGAGTAAAATGGCTGGACTTGGGGACATGCTGAGCCATTTAAAAATGTCTACATAACGTTTGTCCATTTACACAAAAATGAGAGTTAAGTTTTATTTTAGGTCTCTCTTACCAAGTCACATGGTGTGAGGCAATTATAGAGTGCTCCAAACCCAAAGAGAGGCCTGGTGGTCAACTTATAACACTTAGGAGCAGATTTATCGAAATGTGAGTTTAAAGCTTAATACATAAAAACTCACCCACATTCTATTCATTCTTATGGGCATTTTAGAAGCATATTTATCATGGGTGAAATTTATATGGGTGATATTTAGCATTCACCATTTGATAAATATGCTTCTAAACCATAGGAATGAATAGAATGTGGGTGCGTGTTTATGTATTAAGTTTTAAACTCACAGTTTGATAAATAGGGCACTTCTGATATAAGAAAAAAGCATTTAAAAAAACACAGATAACAGACACTTAATTTATGACCTATAATGTTAACAAACATTGATCAACAACAAAAAAAGACAGAAAATTATAACACATTGCTTTAATTTTTGAAAGTATGTGTATTTAAAGTATCTATAGCTTTCTTTATAAAGGGCTTTTGTGTATGCAGTAAGGAGGGTAGGAGATGGGAGTCAGGACATTAGAGGCTCACCTCACTGCTGGCTTGTATACTGATTAATGGCGGTGCTGTTTGTCGCTGGTCCCAGGGCATATATCTGCAAGAATCACAGCAGGCAATGCAAGTTTAAAGAGAAAGTGACCAGTTCAGTTCAAATCCATTTCTTTAAAAAACACTCACATTTATTAATCCATTTTAAAAGCAGCAAAGATCAGTACAGAATAAATATTGAACAAAGTGCGTACCCTTAACTCTCAATCTGAAATAAACCGAATAGTATTGTTTTGCAACCAATATGGATTCATGCATCCCAGGAGCTGCGTCAGGGTGGCGAGATGGGATAGAATCACCCCTGGGTATAAGTATTTGATCTATTATCCAGAATGCTTGTGTTTTCTGCATAAGGCATTTGTCCGTAATTTGGATCTCTATATCTTAAGCCTGCTAAAAATGTTTAAACATGAAATTAAAATAGGATTGTTTTGCAGCTAATATTGATTCATGCAGCTTAGTTACCATCAAGTACAAGGTACTGTTTTATTATTACAGAGGAAAAGGAAATCATTAAAAAGACAGGATTATTATCTTATAATTAGCTCTATGGGGGATGGCCTTCCCATAATTCTGAGCTTTTTGGATCAGTTTCACATATCTGTATAGCATAAAGGCGGCCATACATGTAGCAATAACGATCTTTTGTGCTACCATTGCACGAAAGATCGTCCCACCCTTCACTGACATTCAGGGCTGAATAGTCAGATAAGGAGGTAGAAACAATAGAAATTCTACCTCCACCTGCCGATTCAGCCCTAAATGTAGATTTTGCTCAGGCGCCTTCAACAGCGCCCAATCAAAATCTTTTAACCTGGCCGAACTGAATCATGGTGGGATACACACCACTTTCTGTTCAAGTTCCTAACTACCAGTTGTAGGAATCCATACTTCAAAAATTATTTTAATGGTTTCAGTAAGAAGAGTCAGTGAAATGTGGGTAAAATATTTTCTTTGCAACAATCGTACTGACTTAAGGGGGGTCTAAATTAGAAAAATAATTTGATGTTAACTTGTTCAGGGTGCTTCTTTGTAATTTACATTCTTTTTTTCTTTTTCCTGTTTTTCCTGTTTTCTAAGAAATTCTAAGCATTTCAGAGTCCCAGTCCCATTCTGTTAGCTGATGGCAATGCTAGGGTTAACTAGGGGAACTATTACCCAGTAAAACACAACCATCAATAAGCGAGTGAAGTTTGCCAACAGTTTGCTAAACAGGATTAATAGAGGAAAGTTGCAGAACATGCAGTGGAGTCACATTGTTGAGTTTGGGGCCCCCCTGTGGTAAAGTCTGGTGCATGACGGGTTTAACAAAGATTGCTCACAATGCTGGATGCCAGGGAATAAGGTGACAGTTTATAAATAGCAGAAAACTCAGTGACACATAGGGGCCAATTTACTAATGCTCGTATTTTTCATATATTCGTTTTCACAAATTGTGGTTTTTAATGCTAAAAATCATGGTTTTTACTAATTACATGAAAATTTGAAGAAATTTGTGAATTGTTAAGCAAAAAACCACAAGAAAAAAAAGGACAAAACTTGGCCATATAAAAGCTGTCAAGATCATGTAGAAGTCAATGGGACTTGTCCTAGGCAAATGGTAAAAATCTTTTTGTTTTAGAGGTTTTCGGGGTCTTTTCATTTTTGTTCCGCATTTTAATTAGCTTGTGCTTTTTTCAATTTGGATTTTTTAATACATGACTAGACATTTGTCTAAAAACTCTCAATAAATGTGCCCCATTAGGAGGCAAAATATTTTTGCATCACTAAAAATCACCAATATAACCAAAAAGGAATGGAAATATATGTAAAGAAACTCTCTTTGTAAGTGGTCTATTTATAAAGCAGGAATGTTTATTCCTGACAAGAAAAAAGCCTGATTTAAGACTTCAGCGCAGTGCACAAAGTATAGTGTTCAGATGTATTTCACTGTGTGTTTTACACACATAGCAGAGTGGGCACCCCTGGGTGGCAGCTGTATAAAATTGAGTGCATGGTTATAAAGCACATAATCCCATATGTAATAAAAGGCACTAAGTTTGCCCAGGAGCAGTAACCCACAGCAACCAATAAAAAGTTTACTTTTAAACAGGTGACCAGTAAATTCTATCTGCCGATTGGCTGCTATGGGTTACTGCTCCTGGGAAAACTTTTATTAAATAACCCCAAAAGTGTCCCAAAGAAGCAGCAAAGTTCCTTTGTGCATAAGCTGCATCCAGGGCCTGAACTAGGGGCTGAAAGAAGAGTAACGTATCTAAGGTACAACCATCGGCGCAATGACACAGTACCAGGCCTCCCTGTGAAATAAATCTTTGGAAGGGCCTGGCATATACCAACCTGCCTTCCCCCGCCCTGCCCATTCATACATGAACGTACTTATTGGTTGCAGCAGGTGAGCACAGGGAGAAGAGGAAGCGGATTCTGTTATTCAGACCCCCAGCCCCCCCCCAGGAATGTGTTCACACCATTATTATTTTATACTATTTTGGACTTGCCAAAATCAGTTGAAAACAGATAGCACAGCTTTATATAGAATCATCTGAATCTAAATATACCAGCGCTATATAAAAAATAGATAATAAATAAAAAATAATTTAGAAAAATTTATTTTTATTTACAGTTTTTTATATTAGATTCCAATTATTTCAAAGTCATTTTTTTCAAGGTTTAGAAAATATTAGGAGAGAGACAGAATTATACAGAGGCAGTTTTAGAACTGTAATTAATTTATTTTATGTTTGATATAAAAACCTTTTTAAAAAGAGAATGTCAGAAAAAAACTAAAAATTAAAAGAAGCTAAAAAATGTTTTTAAAGTGCCAACCGAATAGAGGAAATAAAGGCTTAGCTATAAGGTGCTCAGGTTCAATCTGCACAATTTCGCTCACAGAAGCACTTTAGAGTCATGTCCTAACCTTATTACATGGGATCTATTTTGACAACACACATTTTGTTTGAATTTCAGAATCCTGAGCTCAGTGAAACCCAACCCCATAGCAAGTGATAGGCTACAGAGAGGAACAGTTGCTTTGAGCATCTCTGGGTATTTGAAACCTAAATTATGCGTGTTATTTTTACTCCTGACGAAGAGGTTCACCGTTATGGGCATATGGAAACCTCTTCCTTAGGAGGAAAAATGCTGAGCTCACATTGTTTGCAGCACTATATAAGCCAGCCCTGTTTCTCCAGCATTTTGCTTCTCAGTCTCTGGTTAGTACGGCTACTTACTATGTGTATAGGGCTGCCTGTTGGGTTTAAGGGTCTAGCAAGTCATTCTTACTGAGTGCATCTGCCTTTAAAGCTTACTTAGTGTTGGAAAGGTAATATAGTATATTTGCCCATGCTTCAAGCACTTAACTAGAAGCCTTGGGTAACTTTTATATACAGCATATCAGCCTCGCCCCTCAACCTTTTCATTCCATATACCTCAGTTCACTTTTTCTACACAACTGGATTAGCTCAGTTATAATAAGGATAGGATAGCTATGGCTACATGCCTCATGACTTTAGAAATGCCTCCTGAAATTCAAGTTTACTAATGGGACTCTCTCTTGTATTTTTAAAGGGGGACACAACCTTTTTTTTTGTCATCATCATCTGTATTAAAAGGTAAGTGTAAATTGCACGTTGTTTAAAGTTAAAATATTTAAGTCTGTAAAAAATAGGATTGTTTAACATCATAGAAAAGGTGAAGTTTTTGTTAACTAGATAGCGTTGCATTTAATGCCATAGTATTTTTTGGCATTAATGATAATGTAATCTCTGTAAATGGGTTGCATTCTCTTAGACTATCTGAAACTGAAAGTTTACTTTAAATTTAAAGACAAGAGCATTTAAACCACATTACATTGTGTCCTGCATCTCTTCATTTTGGTATTTCAAGTACAGGCTGTTAGGCTAATGCTACACCACGCATATGGCATGTACGCGCCATATGCCCCATTTGCTCCTACATGTGCCTGCACCTGAATGAATGGAATATGCTCGGGGGCAGGCACATGTAGCCGAAAACCACATAAAAATGCAAGAGAATGCAAAGTCTCACGTTTTTATCCAGATTTCAGCTACATGTGCCTGCCCCCGAGCGTATTCCATTCATTCAGCTGCAGGCACAGGTAGGAGCGTATGGCCTCAGGTCCCACTGACCCTCCTGGTAACCAGGCAGTGCTTTGAATGACTTATTGCAAGGTGAATAAAAGAGGGGTTAAACAGAAAGCTAAGTAGATAAAAATGAATCTTAATGAAATCACTGACTCAGTATAACATATAGTTTATAACATTTTAGGCAGCTAATTTAGACCTCTCCGAATGTAAAGCTCATTCAATAACCAGACTATAGGATGCTGAAAGTATCTATTTTTAGGTACATATCAGCTTTAAAGGAGAAGGAAAGACTGAGAAGAACCCCAACTCCCTTCCCCACATTGAAAACATTAAAACATATTTTATTTTGCACAGCTTTTTATCCAGTTTAATTTTTACACTGAACTGCTCCTTTAAGACTGTCAGGAACTTGCTTCAACTGCCCATTCTGCATGTCTGCAATCACAATGCTGACAACTTTAACATTATGTTATTGTGTAAATGAAAGATGTATATGCACTAAGGGAGAATAGTGTTCATATAATTTACTATATTAAATAGTGTATATATCCACCCACATATGTATACAAATATATATATCCCAACCCCGCAAGGCAATGCCTTGTAGTGGAGATGCATTTATGCCTGTATATAACCCTGTGTGTTTCATCAAGCATGGAACTTAAGGTGGCCATACACGGGCCGACTATAGCTGCCGATATCGGTCCCTTGGACCGATTCGGCAGCTAATCGGCCCGTGTATGGGCAGGGCAGAGCGGCCTGGCCGACCGATATCTGGCCTGAAATTGGCCAGATCTCGATCGGCCAGGTTAGAAAATCCGGTCGGATCGGGGACCGCATCGGCTCGTTGATGCGGTCCCCGATCCGACTGCCCCATTGCTGGCCACATAATCCGATCGTCTGGCCCCAGGGCCAAACGATCGGATTATTTTTTTTTTACCTAAATGCTCCCCGATATCGCCCACCCGTAGGTGGGGATATCGGGGGAAGATCCGCTCGCTTGGCGACGTCGCCAAGCGAGCGGATCTGCTCGTGTATGGCCACCTTTACCTTCTACATCCCCATACAACTTTTATCTCATGTATACTACTGTTTCATTCAGTTGTAAGCCACCAGGCAAGATCTTAGTCCTTAAGGCCCCCATACACGGGCCGATAATAGCTGCCGATATCAGTCCCTTGGACCGACTCGGCAGCTTATCTGCCCGACCAGATATCGATTGGCCAGGTTAAAAGATTCAGTCGGATCGGAGGCCGCATCGGCTCGATGCGGTCCCCGAACCGACTGATACATTGCCGCCTACATAATCCGGTCGTTTGGCCCCAGGGCCAAACAATCGGATTATTTTTTTTTTAACTTCAAGCTCCCCGATATCGCCAAGCGAGCGGATCTTACCGTGTATGGGGACCTTTAGTTTTAGGTCATTATATAGCACTGCCCACTATTTCCTTTATTTTGTAGTACAGGAAGAGCACAATGCACATTTGTAGCCACACTAAAATAAATATGTATAATATTAATACTATTTTATATTTCATAGGAAGCAGCAATCATGGGTGATGGAGAAATGTCCATCTTCGGCGAGGCCGCACAATTTCTCAGAAAAAGTGAGAAAGAGCGTTTGGAGGCTCAGAGCAAGCCTTTTGATGCCAAAAACACTGTATTTGTAGATGATGTTAAGGAACTCTATGTCAAAGGTATGGTTACAGCCAGGGAAGATGGCAAAATAACTGTGAAGACCGATGATGGAAGAGTAAGTATAACTATCCAACTCTGTCATTCAGCCAAGTACTGTAAATCCCACTTATTTTAAAGATACATTTCAAACATGTTTTCTTCCATTACAGACAGTAACCGTCAAAGAGAACCAAATTTACCCCCAGAACCCTCCCAAGTTTGATAAAATTGAAGACATGGCTATGATGACCCATTTGAATGAGGCTTCTGTCCTGTATAACCTGAAAGAGCGTTATGCTGCATGGATGATCTATGTAAGTCCTAGAGACAGAGCATGTTGCAATAATGGGGTTCCATCTTGAGCTATAGTATTAAGGCATTTAATAACTAATTACCATACTGAAGAAAATGGAAGCTAAGGTAAATGTGTTACAATGTCATTACTCATATATACCCATAATAATTACATTTTTTTGGTTCTGAGGAACTAAAACAGTAATTTGTTTTGCAGTTTTTGAAGTTAAATATGAGTCTTTATGTTTCCAGTAAAGCATTCAACAAATAGCTACATCTGCATAGTTTCTAATAGGGGTATAAAGCTAACAGTTAATTTTTCTGCCTTCATTTAAGACCTACTCTGGCCTTTTCTGCGCCACTGTTAACCCCTACAAGTGGCTGCCAGTGTACAACCCTGAAGTTGTTGCCGGTTACAGAGGGAAAAAGCGTATGGAAGCTCCCCCTCACATTTTCTCCCTTTCTGATAATGCCTATCAGGCCATGTTAACAGGTAACAAATTTTATACATACTATACTATATTTATATAGATATCCTCTATTGTCAACCATGGTCTTCCCAGCTATTACCAAATAACAGTTGTAAGCTTCCTATTGATTAGGATGCTGCAAGTCTTACTTTGTAGTTAAGCAAGAGCTGGAGGGCTCGATGTTGACTGTGCCTAGAGAGATATAAACCAATGACTGAACACTAATGTAAATCATTTATTTGCAGATCGTGAAAACCAGTCTGTCCTTATTACGTAAGTATACATATTTTAACATAAGCATTTGTTATGCTTGCAGCCATTTCATCTATGCATCTGCATCATTTATTAATCCTTAATTAATGCTTGCCTCCAGTGGTGAATCTGGTGCAGGAAAGACTGTGAACACCAAGCGTGTCATCCAGTATTTTGCAACAATTGCAGCCCTTGGAGACAAGAAGAAGGAATCCTCCAACAGCTTGCAGGTAATAATACAATATCATTTCCAGATATAGTTCATTCAGTAAAGGGTGAAATTAAGCTGCTTACTAAGTAACTTAAGTAGTATACTGGCCTTTATAAATATAAAGGCACACCATATTCTGAATATTTAAATGGATGCAATGATACCTGTATTTCTAGCCTTAGTTAAAGCACATACAGCTGAAACCAACATTGTGGAACTTTATTTCCCTTAGCAAACACTGGTGACGCTATTATTCCTGCCCTAACTTATAAAAACAACCACAATCTACCTTAAATCATTTTTTTTAAGAATTGCCCCAATCCCTTTCAAAACAATCTTCATGCATACAATGGCTATTTTACTACAAGATTTCCAACCCACAAAACATAAAAAGTGAACAAAGAGAATTGCAGTTTTTTTATGCTTACATATCTACCTTATTGTCACTTTAGGGAAATCTGGAAGATCAGATCATTCAGGCCAACCCTCTGCTGGAAGCCTTTGGTAATGCCAAGACTGTGAGAAATGACAACTCCTCTCGTTTTGTAAGTTGAGTGCCAGTATCTGTCTCAATGTAATTTCTTATGTTTATCTACTGGTATTCTAAACTCAGCTGTACCTCCTAGGGTAAATTCATCAGAATCCATTTTGGAACTACAGGAAAACTGTCTTCAGCTGATATTGAAACATGTAAGAATAATTTGCCTGTTACTTTGTCGTCTGTTCCTCCAATTTTTGTCACACTGCAGTCATTTATGGTATTAATATCTCTATCTGCAGATCTGTTGGAAAAGTCCAGAGTTACTTTCCAGCTTTCAGCAGAAAGAAGCTATCACATCTTCTATCAGATCTTAACAAATAAGAAGCCAGAAATTGTTGGTAATTATAATTTATTACACTAAATAAATGACTTACATATCTTGCAACTCATAGAAAATATTGCAGTTAATACAATTACATAAAATGTGTATTACTAAACCTTTATAATTTAAATTCAACTTTGGTCATGGAAATCTCTGAACTACCTTTAAAAACCAGTAGTGGAAGACACAAGATGATAGCAAAATAGAAAAGACAACAGAACAAAAAGAAAGAAATCAACTAAGGGGGCTACACAGAGGAGAAAGGGGGACAAGAAGGGAGGGAAGGTGAAAATTAAATAGATAATGTATGGGGTGAATAGGAAGTATAAGACAATATACAGTATGCGATGATAGCAGAAGAGAAAGTGACAAAGGCAGTAGGAAATGAAAAAGATGGGAGCTGTTATCTGGAATGCTTTGGACTTGGCGTTTCTGGAAACAGGGTTTCTGCATAATAGATCCCATACCTGCATTATGCACTGTTATGCGTTATGTATAGTAAAAAGGTTTTTATCTTTACAGAGATGCTTCTACTCACTACTAACCCATATGACTACCCATCCATCAGTCAGGGTGAGCTTGTTGTGAAGAGCATTAATGATGAAGAGGAGTTGATGGCAACAGATGTAAGAAAATGAAAACATTCAAGTTCAAGAATAATGTTAAATATTTCAACACACTGAAATCAATCTCATATTAATTTACTTGCAGAGTGCCATTGACGTTTTGGGTTTCAATCAAGAAGAAAAGATGGGTATTTACAAAATGACTGGTGCTGTCATGCATCATGGCAACTTGAAGTTCAAGCAAAAGCAAAGAGAGGAGCAGGCTGAGCCTGATAGCACTGAGGGTATGTCAACCATTTTCTGCTTATATCGTCAATTGCCATTGATTTCTTTGCGGTTGTGTTTAAGAAGCAATTATACTAAATTAATTGATTGTATTTTTATTTTATAGTGGCTGACAAAATTGCTTATCTGTTGGGCCTCAACTCTGCGGATTTGCTCAAAGGTTTGTGCTACCCAAGAGTCAAGGTCGGCAATGAATTTGTTACCAAAGGACAGACTGTACCACAGGTAATATTCTCAAAAACTGATAAAAGCAACTGTGATCTTTATGGAGTTTAGGAGCTAATGAACGTTCTATTTTTTTCAGGTCTATAACTCTGTTGGTGCCCTGTGCAAGTCTGTTTTTGAAAAGCTGTTCTTGTGGATGGTCACTCGTATTAACCAACAGCTGGATACTAAGCAACCAAGACAGTTCTTCATTGGTGTGCTGGACATTGCTGGATTTGAAATCTTTGATGTAGGGAATATTTTTTGGTCTTATAAACTATTATATTTTCTATAAGGTAATAACATGATTTATGTTAACTGTTCTCTGTTATTTACAGTTTAACAGCTTGGAGCAGCTCTGCATCAACTTTACCAATGAAAAACTGCAACAGTTTTTCAATCACCACATGTTCGTCCTGGAGCAGGAGGAATACAAGAAGGAAGGAATTGATTGGGAGTTTATTGACTTCGGTATGGATTTGGCTGCCTGCATTGAGCTTATTGAGAAGGTTGGTTAGCCATGTTAAAGCACTCAATTGAGACTGCCAGAAAATAAACTCTGTATTCTAGCTTACTCTTTTTCATAATTATATTCTTTAGCCATTGGGTATCTTCTCCATCCTTGAAGAGGAGTGCATGTTCCCCAAAGCCACTGATACTTCCTTCAAGAACAAGCTATATGAGCAACATCTGGGCAAATGCAAGAACTTTGAGAAGCCCAAGCCTGGCAAAGGAAAGGCTGAAGCTCACTTCTCGCTTGTGCATTATGCTGGCACTGTGGATTACAACATCAGTGGATGGCTTGAAAAGAACAAGGACCCACTGAACGAGTCAGTTGTCCAGCTCTACCAGAAGTCTTCTGTCAAACTGCTGTCCTTGCTCTACTCCAGCTATGCTGCAACTGACGGTAATACAAAATCTTGCTATTTTGTCATAAAAAGTACAGTTTGAGAAGGTGGTTATGGTCGGTTTTAATACTATTATTGCAATTGCAGGTGATGCTGGTGGCAAAGGTGGTAAGAAAAAGAAGGGATCCTCTTTCCAGACTGTGTCTGGTCTCTTCAGGGTTAGTATAATTTTTGTCTAATACTTATCTGTATGTATGAGATAATCATAGCATGAGCTAAGAACAAACATGGATTTGTTTTATATATATATACTTCCATTGTTTTACCATGAATATGTCTTTTTTCATTTTAAACATTTTAGGAAAATCTGAACAAACTGATGACAAACTTGAGAAGCACTCACCCTCACTTTGTACGTTGTTTGATTCCCAATGAGACCAAGACTCCTGGTAAGGTTTCCCTTTACAACATATACTTTTAGGAAATATAGAAAAATATTTACTTGCTAAATATTTATTGCAAATATCCAAATTATATAAACATTCTTTATAACTAGGTATCATGGACAACCATCTCCTTATTCACCAGCTGAGATGTAATGGTGTGCTGGAAGGTATTAGAATCTGCAGGAAAGGATTCCCAAGCAGAATCCTCTATGGTGATTTCAAACAACGGTAAATGGCTTAATATCATCATAGACATATATTGTATAATATAACAAGAGGGTTTGTTTATCTACATTCATAGCACTCACAGATGCTTACAACATTCCCTTCCTTTACTTTCCATATTTACTGTGAACTTTCTTGTTCTATCAAGATGTTTACATGATCCAAAACTTGCAGTATGCTGAACTATATAAGGCAAATTATGGTAGTGAAATAAAGTTACAACAGTTAAAAGATTTCTTCTTGCATGAGATCCTACTTCCCACTTCAACTTATATTCCACTAATAGAAATAGATATAAATTCCCCAATATTCCTTTTGGTGGTTCCTACTGTTGAGGGAGGGAATCCCCTTTGCTTTCTCTTACAGATGAGGTGAATGATATATTCAGTACACATTTCTATTCATCAGATTTCCAATAAGTAATCTACAGAGCATACAAACTATACCAATAACAACTATACCAATCCTATATTTTTACACCCAGGTTATAATTATCTGATCAGTAGCCTTCACAAATTTTTATTTGTAGATTTTTAGTTACTGTATTTATTTATTGTTCGGTTGTTATTAATTGGTAGATGCCCAGTCACCTGTATAGGTGTTTTTGAGAAGTGTGAGATCTATTATTTAAGTCTATTTGTTTTTAGGTATGAATTGAATAACATAAATTGAAATACATAACTTGTGTTTGAATTCTTTTAGTTACAAAGTTCTGAATGCCAGTGCAATTCCAGAAGGGCAATTTATTGACAGCAAGAAGGCTTGTGAGAAGCTTCTAGGCTCAATTGATGTCGACCATACTCAGTATAAATTTGGACACACCAAGGTACAGGGATTTGCATAAAATGGGTGATACAATTACATGATGAAAAATTATGGCTAAACATATTCTTGAAACTTTTCGTATCTATGTCTTTGTTAAAGGTATTTTTCAAAGCTGGTCTTTTGGGTACTTTGGAAGAAATGAGAGATGAAAAATTGGCCCAACTTATCACTCGCACCCAAGCTCTTTGCAGAGGATATTTGATGAGGCTTGAGTTCACCAAAATGATGGAAAGAAGGTATGGAGAATGTTGCTTTTCTAGAAAATTTAGGGTAAAATAAACTTTATTTTAAAAAATTGTAACTCTTTACTCATGTCACAAACAGGGAGGCCATATATGTCATCCAGTACAATCTGAGGTCATTCATGAATGTCAAACACTGGCCATGGATGAAACTGTACTTCAAGATCAAGCCTCTTCTGAAGAGCGCTGAGACTGAGAAAGAAATGGCAAACATGAAGGAAGAGTTTGAGAAGACCAAGGAAGCCCTCGTGAAGGCAGAAGCAAGGAAGAAGGAACTGGAGGAGAAAATGGTTGCCATGCTCCAGGAAAAGAATGATCTAGTCCTGCAGGTTCAATCGGTAAGATAATATAAATACAGAGAATACAATTGTCTTATCTCCTTATCTATCATTCTAGTGTAATGATATCTGATTCTTATTCAAACAGGAAAGTGAAACCTTGGCTGATTCTGAGGAGAGATGTGAAGGGCTCATCAAAGTCAAAATTCAGCTGGAGTCTAAAATAAAGGAATTAACAGAAAGACTTGAAGATGAAGAAGAAAGCAATGCAGAGCTAACAGCAAAGAAGAGAAAATTGGAGGATGAATGTTCTGAGCTCAAGAAAGACATTGACGACCTTGAACTTACTTTGGCTAAAGTAGAAAAGGAGAAGCATGCCACAGAAAACAAGGTAGGAAAATTGCCTTATGCCTATAATACTTGTTGTGTTATTTCTAAACAGTGTTGCAATAAATGGTCACTTTTGATCATAGGTTAAAAACCTTACTGAAGAAATGGCAGTTCTCGATGAGAACATTTCCAAACTGTCCAAAGAAAAGAAGGCCCTTCAAGAGGCTCACCAACAAACACTTGATGACCTGCAAGCTGAAGAGGACAAAGTCAGTTCTCTGTCAAAAGCAAAGACAAAGCTGGAACAGCAAGTAGATGATGTAAGTGTAACTTTATTTCCCAAGATATAGCCTAACACTAGAACTAAAAACTGGCCTAAAATATTTGAAACATAATATCATGCTATTACAAACAGCTGGAAGGTTCCCTGGAACAAGAGAAGAAACTTCGTCTTGACCTTGAGAGAGCCAAGAGAAAGCTTGAAGGAGATTTGAAACTGACCCAGGAAACCGTCATGGACCTTGAGAATGATAAACAGCAAACTGAAGAAAAACTTAAAAAGTAAATATGTGCATTTTAAATCTAAAAAATGAAAATGTTCTAACAACATAATACACTTATATAAATGTCTTCTCAAAAACAGGAAAGACTTTGAAATAAGCCAGCTTCAAGGAAAGATAGAGGATGAACAGTCCCTGGGTACTCAGTTGCAGAAAAAGATCAAGGAACTGCAGGTACACTATTCCATAGCACATTACATGATGCTCTAAATCTAATCTGATATTTTTTGTATAGTAACTAATTTATATATATATGCCAGACATATATACTTAACTCTTTATGGTCATTTATCATGTACATATCCATCAATTTTACAGGCTCGAATTGAGGAAGTTGAGGAAGAAATTGAAGCTGAACGTGCAGCTCGTGCAAAGGTAGAGAAACAAAGGGCTGATCTTTCCAGGGAACTTGAGGAGATCAGTGAGAGACTTGAGGAAGCTGGAGGTGCAACATCTGCTCAGATTGAGATGAACAAAAAACGTGAAGCTGAGTTCCAGAAACTGAGACGTGACCTGGAGGAGGCAACCCTTCAGCATGAAGCCACTGCTGGTGCCCTGCGCAAAAAACATGCTGACAGTGTAGCTGAGCTTGGGGAGCAAATTGATAACCTGCAGAGGGTTAAACAAAAGCTGGAGAAAGAAAAAAGTGAGCTGAAGATGGAGATTGATGATCTTGCCAGCAACTTGGAAAATGTATCCAAATCAAAGGTAGAGAAAATGTTTACAAGTTCTACAAATACTGAAGGAGAACAGTTTCTTCATACTTCTGCCATACATTACCATGCCCTTCTGAAGTAAATACTGTGCTGTATGAAAGGAATGATCCAGATAACAGAATAAAATGTGCTCCATTTGTATTATTCTTTCATTCAACTTTTAAAATCGACGCCATTACTTTGCTTTTTTTATCTGCAGGCTAATCTTGAAAAGGTTAACCGTGTGATTGAGGACCAACTTAGTGAAGTGAAGGCAAAGGATGATGAACATCAGCGTCTCCTCAACGACCTCAGTACTCAAAAGGCTCGCTTGCAGACTGAAACCGGTAGGAGAATATAAAATATTTACACTGAAGCATAATCTCGCAATATATAAAGTTATATATATCAAATGGTATAATTTACTGTTGCTAATCACCAGATGACACTTAGGTAAAACTTTAGAAAAGTTGTAATAAACAAAGGGATGTTGCACATTCAGTCTCAAAGGCACAAATGGCACAACAGTGAAGAGCCCAGGGCAATGTTGTGCCCATCAGTATATTTAGTGGGGCATAGTAAACAAGCCCTTATATATAGAAAAATGTCTACTTGAGATTTGGGAAATAATGTGCCCCCTGTATTTTTTATATAGAGAATATATAAAAAATCTTGCTCCTGAAACTTCTGAAAGGGTAATTTCACCTGTACAATGAAATTCTGATGATATCTAGGTGAGCTCTCCCGCCAGCTTGAAGAGAGGGAATCTCTGATTTCTCAGCTCTCAAGAGGAAAGCAGGGATTTACCCAGCAAGTTGAAGAACTCAAGAGGCAGCTTGAAGAAGAAACAAAGGTAACAGTATTGTGGATTTAACTAATTACTGCTCTTGTACCCATCATTATAGCTGGATTCAAAACTATTTCTCAAATATATTTTAGGCTAAGAATGCCCTTGCTCATGCTCTGCAATCAGCTCGTCATGACTGTGACTTGCTTAGAGAACAATTTGAGGAAGAACAGGAGGCCAAGGCTGAACTTCAGCGCTCACTGTCCAAAGCCAATGGTGAAGTTTCACAATGGAGGACCAAATATGAAACTGATGCAATTCAGCGTACTGAGGAACTTGAAGAAGCCAAGTATGTTTATACCAAAATACCAAAATGACAAAAAGTTACAGATTCAGAATAGTCTAAAAATATTTTATTCAATTGTTTTTTTAGGAAGAAACTTGCTCAGCGTTTACAGGACGCTGAGGAGCAAGTTGAGGCTGTGAATTCCAAATGCGCCTCCTTGGAAAAGACTAAGCAGAGACTGCAATCCGAAGTGGAGGACTTGATGGTTGATGTTGAGAGAGCAAATAGTGCAGCAGCTGCTCTTGATAAGAAGCAGAGAAACTTTGATAAGGTACATCATAAACAATGCTTCTATGGGCATCATATCATTCAGCATTACAGTCAGTCTTATTTTTATTTGTTCAAAACCTTTTTTAAACATTTAATATGCTTGGTTGTAGCTTTTAAATACATTTACAGTAAAGAAAGTCTAGTTTTCCAGTATGTTAATTATTCTTTAAATGTTAGATCCATATACAGGATTTGTTATGCTTGCAATACATAGGTCCTGGTAGAATGGAAACAGAAGTATGAAGAGGGTCAGGCTGAATTGGAAGCAGCTCTTAAGGAATCTCGCAGCCTGAGCACTGAGATCTTCAAGATGAAGAATGCTTATGAGGAAGCTCTGGAGCATGTTGAAACTCTGAAACGTGAAAACAAGAACCTTCAACGTATGTTTATTTTAAATGCGGCAGTGCCAATAGATTTAGCAGAGCAGCAGTTTAAACCTAAATTAATTCTCTAGTGCTGAAGATTGCCGAAAAAATAGGAATAGCTTGAAATTATTGTTTCTATTCCAGAGGAGATTTCAGATCTGACTGAACAGATTGGTGAGAGTGGAAAATCAGTTGTTGAATTGGAAAAGGCCAAGAAGCAGGTGGAACAAGAGAAGAATGATCTCCAAGCTGCTCTAGAAGAAGCAGAGGTATAGATAAGAATTGAAATGCATTAGACTAGAGATATGTTCAGAAAATAGTCACAGTGAAGGATAATATAATTATTATGTTTTAAATGTACAGCAAGGAAAG
Organism: Xenopus tropicalis; assembly: GCF_000004195.4. Taxonomy (NCBI): domain Eukaryota; kingdom Metazoa; phylum Chordata; class Amphibia; order Anura; family Pipidae; genus Xenopus; species Xenopus tropicalis. Next base: position 103,823,936 of record NC_030684.2, read on the forward strand.
ATATGAAACCTTAGAATGAAGAATTCTTGAAGAAAGAAAATAAAAGTTTTTAGCTTGAAAACATTATTTAACATTTATAGATTTTGCCTTTTCTTACATCTTTTATAAAACAAATTATGTCCTTTTAAAAGGGATCTTTGGAACATGAAGAAGCCAAGATTCTGCGCATCCAGCTTGAACTGAACCAGGTCAAATCTGAAGTGGACAGGAAAATTGCAGAGAAGGATGAGGAAATTGAGCAACTGAAGAGAAACAGCCAGAGGTCCATTGACACCATGCAGAGCACACTGGACTCTGAAATCAGGAGCAGAAATGATGCACTGAGACTGAAGAAGAAGATGGAAGGTGATCTGAATGAGCTTGAGATCCAGCTGGGTCATGCCAACCGTCAGGCTTCTGAAGCACAGAAACAGCTTAGGAATGTACAGGGACAGTTCAAGGTATTCATTAGACACCCTATCCATTCATATAATATACAGTATGTTAGCTAGCATTTACCAAATGAAAGTCGTTATTATAATGATTATAGCCTTACTTAAAAAAAAAACTGATTGATACCATAAACATTTCACAATTTGCTAAATGTTATTGTATATTTTATCATATTCTTATACCAGATTTGTATTCATTAGAGACAGTTTTGAATTGTACACCCAGATATCTTTATCAGTTTTAATGCTTTGAATTCGCCCTTTTGTTTGTCTAACAGGAGACCCAGCTCCAGCTGGATGAAGCAATCAGGGCACAGGAAGACCTGAAGGAACAGGTTGCTGTGACTGAGCGCAGAAATAACTTGTTTCAAGCTGAAATTGAAGAAAACAGAGCTGGTCTGGAACAGACAGAAAGATCTCGTAAGATTGCAGAACAGGAGCTCCTAGATGCAAGTGAACGTCTTCAGCTGTTGCATTCCCAGGTAAAATTGATTGTCTCTAGGATATTATTAAATATTAAGAAAATTCTTGATTTCAGGACTAAATCAAATTATAATAAAACACCCCTTGTTGAATTTCAGAACACAAGTCTCATTAACAGCAAGAAGAAGCTTGAAAGTGACATCTGTCAACTACAGAATGAGGCCGAGGAAGCTGTCCAAGAAGCCAGAAATGCTGAAGAGAAGGCAAAGAAGGCCATAACAGATGTATGTATTTTCTGTCTTCCAGCATTGTTACTCCTACTGTTAATAACAGTTCTTGGTACACTACATAATTCATTATTTGGCCATTTATCTGTTAGGCTGCCCTGATGGCAGAAGAGTTGAAGAAGGAGCAGGACACCAGTGCTCACTTAGAAAGGATGAAGAAGAACCTTGAACAGACTGTGAAGGACCTGCAGCATCGCCTTGATGAAGCTGAACAGCTGGCAATGAAGGGTGGCAAGAAGCAGCTCCAGAAACTGGAATCCAGGGTATGTGCCACAATCTGTATTGCACCACAATACGCAAATATATAAATGAAAAAAACTATTCTGATGCATATATTGGTGCTCTTGCCAGGTACGAGAACTGGAGAATGAGCTGGATAATGAACAGAAACATGGTGTTGAGGCTGTGAAAGGTGTTCGTAAATATGAGAGGAGAGTGAAGGAACTCACATACCAGGTAAAATGATCTCATGTTTTTATTATTGTGATGGTATTGCTGATCTATACAGTTGATTATATCTTCAGTTTAATTCTACTCTTGCAGACTGAGGAAGATAAGAAGAACATTTTGAGACTGCAGGACCTGGTAGATAAACTTCAGTCTAAGGTTAAAGCCTACAAGAGGCAGGCTGAAGAAGCTGTAAGTAATCATTAAGTAACACTTATTCCACAGAAATATCATGAATTCATTTGTTATTAATGTAGCTGAATAAAGATAGAAAGGTCCCTTATTGTCAGCACCGTGCCATTTACCATCAACGGTAACAGGTATATTTGATTATAGGCTAAGGAAAGCATTTTGCTTGACCTTTGTCAGCTTTGGCTTTCTTCTCTTATTTTGATATCTACTTTACTATCTAATTTTAATATTTAAAGCTTTACCTCACATTTAAGTTTGGAAAAATATTCTCGATAGATCTCTTCTAAGCTGATCCAGCAAAAAGCAAACAGGATTTTAGCAAAGCAATTGCATATGTTATTCAATGTGTGTATGAATTTAACCCAAGAGAATGGTATTCTAAATTGGTAATGAGGAAAACTTTGTTTGATAAGTAATACCCCCCTCATTAATCCCTATATTGAATTCTTCTTTCAGGAGGAACAAGCCAACACCCATTTGGGCCGCTTCCGTAAGGTACAGCACGAGCTTGAAGAAGCAGAAGAAAGAGCCGATATTGCCGAGTCCCAAGTGAATAAGCTCAGGACAAAGAGCCGTGATATTGGAGGCAAGGTACTGAGATCCTCAAAAAGATGAACCTCTTCTTGTCATATTATCTGTTGTCGTATTGGTTTTATTTTTAATAATGTGTTTCTTATCTCTTTACAGAAAGAGTCTGAAGAGTGAAAACAGAGAAGGCTAAGGAATGTGAAATTGTAATGTCCATTCCAAATATAATGTATCAAATGAATTGTAAATAAATTACTTGAAGCTTAAAAATCTGCAGTTTTGTGTTTTTTGTCCAGAGCTGTATAGCATGTGTTTTGAAAATGACAGTCCTGCAGTTGAACAACAGAAAAGCACATATATTTTATTAAAATGTTTCAGTGGCAATGATTTACCTTTGTTAAAATACGGGTAATCTTTCAATGAAGCTATAACATCAGGGACTGCAACTTACATATTACACAATCATTACATTACACTGGAAGAAAAAGTTTTTTATTTAAACGGCCATTTTTGAAGTCTTTGGGGGTCATTTATAATTGCTGGGCAAATTTGCACCTGGGCAGTAACTCATGGCAACAAATTAGATGTTTGTTTGTTTTGTTCTACCTTCAGCTGGTTGAAGAAGGCTAATCACTGGTTGGTTGCTATAGGTTACTGCCCAGGTACAAATTTGTCAAGTGTTCATAAATAAGCCCCATTGTCTTCAAAATCTGAATCATGGGAAGTACCAAAAAGCATGTTATAATGGAGTTTATGTGGGTAATACTAGGCTTCTGTGAAATATTGGTCACCAGCAGGTTCAGACTGGGAATCAAGATAGGCTCTGGTCAGTAAATAGTCTATGGCAGTGCTGTCCAACTGGACATATGGATTTAAGTGTATGTCTTAATATGACATAATAAACTTCTTTCACATATGAATGAAGGGTGATATCCTTGCAGTAAGCACCAACCATTTGGGTTTTGCTGCGCTACCACCATTAATGTGGGTATGGTCTTAGAAGCTCTTGTGATAACATGGGTGTGGTTTGAAGTAGGTGCGGTTTAAAAGGGGGAGTGGTCAAAGTGGACTTCCATTATTGGCCCTCCACCATATAGGCTGTACAAATTCTGGCCCTCGGTACCACAGTCCTATCCTATTCAGTCTTTCATTCAAACCACATCCTGGTTGCTAGGATCCTAGCAACCTTATAGCTGCTGAAACTCCAAACAGGAGAGCAACAGACCTGACTGAAATAATTAAAAAAAAATACAAATAAAAAATGAAGGCCAACTGCAAATTGTCTCAGAATATTACCCTCTACATCATACCGAAAAGTACTAAAACTCAAAGGTGAACAACCCCTTTAATACTGGTTAATTTAAATTATTTACATCTAATATTTAGCATTATACTATTTCTTTTTGGTCTTGTAAAGATTGAACTAAAAGAGGATTGCACATTTAAATGAAAAAAAAAAAATTGCATCCCAAAGTCATGATCTTCGCAACGTTTTATTAATGGGCCATCAAAATAAATGAACATGCTCTGCGTGCAGCCTGGAAAAGACTAATGGCTGTTTTAATTTGCTTCTAGTGTCCTTGAGTGAAAGTGACATCCCAATTTTGCTCTTTTTCAAGGCAGACATCCCCAGGGGGACTATAACAGGAATCATTATTCATGACTTAAGGGTATAAGTATCAGAAATGATCATGATGTAGCCTCCATTAAACCCTTCTCCTTTCATTGCTTTTTTTTTTTTAAATGGTCACGAGAAACGCCTGGATATTTTCACATTTCCCACTCTCTCACTGTAAGGTCATTTGATGAGGATAATGTTTATCTAGGAAAATGATATATATTATCTTTTTCAGGAGAACTCATGAGAATGTCATAGCTGCCCTAGTGTGTATGCTCGGCCTTGTTTTAACCTAGCCAAGGAACTTCAGATCACATCAAAATTTCCTCCAGTTGTGATAAACTTTTTTAAAATATAATAATTACTAAACTTAATGGTGGGTGCAACACCGCAGGATGAGGAGACTGCCTGACTGAGGTAAAACCGTCCTGCAGCAGGTCTATATATACCCTCTCTCCTAGCCCACCAAAACTTACTTCTTAGACTGTAAGCTCTAAGCCAATAAACTATATGCAAACCCACCGCTGACAGTCATTGGCTGAAACATGCCAACGTGTCTCCTAGGCTTTCTGAAATTTGCTCATCCCTGTACCTTAAAGGAACAGTAACACCAAAAAATTAAAGTGTTTTAAATAAGAAGTCATTTTGGCATTTTACTGCCAATAGATTTGCCGCATTAGTGCCACCTAGAATGCTAAATTTATTCTGCAGAAAGCTTTAATGTACCTGAGTAAAGAGCCTTAGAAGCTCTCTGCCATTTTAGCTTGGTCTGCTTACTGCTTGCAGTTTAGCCCTTATAGTTTAGATTACACATTCCTAAGGTTGGGGGAGGTAATTTTTATGAATTCTTATGGGGGGGGGGGGTGCAGGAGAGGGGAGAGAGGAGAGAAGTGCACAGACTCCTGCCTGGGAGTGAAGGATTTTCTGAGAAGTCAGATACCCTAACAACATGTTTACAAAAAAGGAGACAAGAAATCCTGTGTTTCTTTAGATAGAGGACATTTGTCATAATGCAAGAATTACATGCTAAGTACTTGCACAAAATTTATATTTTTATGTTTATCAATTTTTTATTCTTGCAGCTTGCATCAGGAATTAAGTATTCAAATGAGTGTTAGAGCTCAGCACTGCCACTAAAGTCTAACTCCCTGGATCAACTTGTACTAAAAGCTATCGCCCATAACCCTGTATTCCCTCACTTGTACTGAGAGCTATCTCCCATAACCCTGTATTCCCTCATTTGTACTGAGAGCTATCTCCCCTACCCCTGTATTCCCTCACTTGTACTGAGAGCTATCTCCCCTACCCCTGTATTCCCTCACTTGTACTGAGAGCTATCCCCCCTACCCCTGTATTCCCTCACTTGTACTGAGAGCTATCTCCCATAACCCTGTATTCCCTCACTTGTACTGAGAGCTATCCCCCATAACCCTGTATTCCCTCACTTGTACTGAGAGCTATCTCCCCTACCCCTGTATTCCCTCACTTGTATTGAGAGCTATCTCCCCTACCCCTGTATTCCCTCACTTGTACTAAGAGCTATCTCCCATAACCCTGTATTCCCTCACTTGTACTGAGAGCTATCTCCCATAACCCTGTATTCCCTCACTTGTACTGAGAGCTATCTCCCCTACCCCTGTATTCCCTCACTTGTACTGAGAGCTATCTCCCATACCCCTGTATTCCCGCACTTGTACTGAGAGCTATCTCCCCTACCCCTGTATTCCCTCACTTGTACTAAGAGCTATCTCCCATAACCCTGTATTCCCTCACTTGTACTGAGAGCTATCTCCCATAACCCTGTATTCCCTCACTTGTACTGAGAGCTATCTCCCCTACCCCTGTATTCCCTCACTTGTACTGAGAGCTATCTCCCCTACCCCTGTATTCCCTCACTTGTACTGAGAGCTATCTCCCATACCCCTGTATTCCCTCACTTGTACTGAGAGCTATCTCCCATAACCCTGTATTCCCTCACTTGTACTGAGAGCTATCTCCCATACCCCTGTATTCCCTCACTTGTACTGAGAGCTATCTCCCCTACCCCTGTATTCCCTCACTTGTACTGAGAGCTATCTCCCATACCCCTGTATTCCCTCACTTGTACTGAGAGCTATCCCCCCTACCCCTGTATTCCCTCACTTGTACTAAGAGTTATCTCCCCTACCCCTGTATTCCCTCACTTGTACTGAGAGCTATCTCCCATACCCCTGTATTCCCTCACTTGTACTGAGAGCTATCTCCCATACCCCTGTATTCCCTCACTTGTACTGAGAGCTATCTCCCCTACCCCTGTATTCCCTCACTTGTACTGAGAGCTATCTCCCATACCCCTGTATTCCCTCACTTGTACTGAGAGCTATCTCCCATACCCCTGTATTCTCTCACTTGTACTGAGAGCTATCTCCCATACCCCTGTATTCCCTCACTTGTACTGAGAGCTATCTCCCCTACCCCTGTATTCCCTCACTTGTACTGAGAGCTATCTCCCATACCCCTGTATTCCCTCACTTGTACTGAGAGCTATCTCCCCTACCCCTGTATTCCCTCACTTATACTGAGAGCTATCTCCCATAACCCTGTATTCCCTCACTTGTACTGAGAGCTATCTCCCATAACCCTGTATTCCCTCACTTGTACTGAGAGCTATCTCCCATACCCCTGTATTCCCTCACTTGTACTGAGAGCTATCTCCCATACCCCTGTATTCCCTCACTTGTACTGAGAGCTATCTCCCCTACCCCTGTATTCCCTCACTTGTACTAAGAGCTATCTCCCATAACCCTGTATTCCCTCACTTGTACTGAGAGCTATCTCCCATAACCCTGTATTCCCTCACTTGTACTGAGAGCTATCTCCCCTACCCCTGTATTCCCTCACTTGTACTGAGAGCTATCTCCCCTACCCCTGTATTCCCTCACTTGTACTGAGAGCTATCTCCCCATACCCCTGTATTCCCTCACTTGTACTGAGAGCTATCTCCCATAACCCTGTATTCCCTCACTTGTACTGAGAGCTATCTCCCATACCCCTGTATTCCCTCACTTGTACTGAGAGCTATCTCCCCTACCCCTGTATTCCCTCACTTGTACTGAGAGCTATCTCCCATAACCCTGTATTCCCTCACTTGTACTGAGAGCTATCCCCCCTACCCTGTATTCCCTCACTTGTACTAAGAGTTATCTCCCCTACCCCTGTATTCCCTCACTTGTACTGAGAGCTATCTCCATACCCCTGTATTCCCTCACTTGTACTGAGAGCTATCTCCCATACCCCTGTATTCCCTCACTTGTACTGAGAGCTATCTCCCCTACCCCTGTATTCCCTCACTTGTACTGAGAGCTATCTCCCATACCCCTGTATTCCCTCACTTGTACTGAGAGCTATCTCCCATACCCCTGTATTCTCTCACTTGTACTGAGAGCTATCTCCCATACCCCTGTATTCCCTCACTTGTACTGAGAGCTATCTCCCCTACCCCTGTATTCCCTCACTTGTACTGAGAGCTATCTCCCATACCCCTGTATTCCCTCACTTGTACTGAGAGCTATCTCCCCTACCCCTGTATTCCCTCACTTATACTGAGAGCTATCTCCCATAACCCTGTATTCCCTCACTTGTACTGAGAGCTATCTCCCATAACCCTGTATTCCCTCACTTGTACTGAGAGCTATCCCCCCTACCCCTGTATTCCCTCACTTGTACTGAGAGCTATCTCCCATAACCCTGTATTCCCTCACTTGTGCTGAGAGCTATCTCCCATAACCCTGTATTCCCTCACTTGTACTAAGAGTTATCTCCCCTACCCCTGTATTCCCTCACTTGTACTGAGAGCTATCTCCCATAACCCTGTATTCCCTCACTTGTGCTGAGAGCTATCTCCCATAACCCTGTATTCCCTCACTTGTACTGAGAGCTATCTCCCATAACCCTGTATTCCCTCACTTGTACTGAGAGCTATCCCCCCTACCCCTGTATTCCCTCACTTGTACTGAGAGCTATCTCCCATAACCCTGTATTCCCTCACTTGTGCTGAGAGCTATCTCCCATAACCCTGTATTCCCTCACTTGTACTAAGAGTTATCTCCCCTACCCCTGTATTCCCTCACTTGTACTGAGAGCTATCTCCCATAACCCTGTATTCCCTCACTTGTGCTGAGAGCTATCTCCCATACCCCTGTATTCCCTCACTTGTACTGAGAGCTATCTCCCATACCCCTGTATTCCCTCACTTGTACTGAGAGCTATCTCCCATACCCCTGTATTCCCTCACTTGTACTGAGAGCTATCTCCCATACCCCTGTATTCCCTCACTTGTACTGAGAGCTATCTCCCATACCCCTGTATTCCCTCACTTGTACTGAGAGCTATCTCCCATAACCCTGTATTCCCTCACTTGTACTGAGAGCTATCTCCCATACCCCTGTATTCCCTCACTTGTACTGAGAGCTATCTCCCCTACCCCTGTTTTCCCTCACTTGTACTAAGAGCTATCTCCCATAACCCTGTATTCCCTCACTTGTACTGAGAGCTATCTCCCATACCCCTGTATTCCCTCACTTGTACTGAGAGCTATCTCCCCTACCCCTGTATTCCCTCACTTGTACTGAGAGCTATCTCCCATACCCCTGTATTCCCTCACTTGTACTGAGAGCTATCTCCCCTACCCCTGTATTCCCTCACTTATACTGAGAGCTATCTCCCATAACCCTGTATTCCCTCACTTGTACTGAGAGCTATCTCCCATAACCCTGTATTCCCTCACTTGTACTGAGAGCTATCTCCCATACCCCTGTATTCCCTCACTTGTACTGAGAGCTATCTCCCATACCCCTGTATTCCCTCACTTGTACTGAGAGCTATCTCCCCTACCCCTGTATTCCCTCACTTGTACTAAGAGCTATCTCCCATAACCCTGTATTCCCTCACTTGTACTGAGAGCTATCTCCCATAACCCTGTATTCCCTCACTTGTACTGAGAGCTATCTCCCCTACCCCTGTATTCCCTCACTTGTACTGAGAGCTATCTCCCCTACCCCTGTATTCCCTCACTTGTACTGAGAGCTATCTCCCATACCCCTGTATTCCCTCACTTGTACTGAGAGCTATCTCCCATAACCCTGTATTCCCTCACTTGTACTGAGAGCTATCTCCCCATACCCCTGTATTCCCTCACTTGTACTGAGAGCTATCTCCCCTACCCCTGTATTCCCTCACTTGTACTGAGAGCTATCTCCCATAACCCTGTATTCCCTCACTTGTACTGAGAGCTATCCCCCCTACCCCTGTATTCCCTCACTTGTACTAAGAGTTATCTCCCCTACCCCTGTATTCCCTCACTTGTACTGAGAGCTATCTCCCATACCCCTGTATTCCCTCACTTGTACTGAGAGCTATCTCCCCTACCCCTGTATTCCCTCACTTGTACTGAGAGCTATCTCCCATACCCCTGTATTCCCTCACTTGTACTGAGAGCTATCTCCCATACCCCTGTATTCTCTCACTTGTACTGAGAGCTATCTCCCATACCCCTGTATTCCCTCACTTGTACTGAGAGCTATCTCCCCTACCCCTGTATTCCCTCACTTGTACTGAGAGCTATCTCCCATACCCCTGTATTCCCTCACTTGTACTGAGAGCTATCTCCCCTACCCCTGTATTCCCTCACTTATACTGAGAGCTATCTCCCATAACCCTGTATTCCCTCACTTGTACTGAGAGCTATCTCCCATAACCCTGTATTCCCTCACTTGTACTGAGAGCTATCCCCCCTACCCCTGTATTCCCTCACTTGTACTGAGAGCTATCTCCCATAACCCTGTATTCCCTCACTTGTGCTGAGAGCTATCTCCCATAACCCTGTATTCCCTCACTTGTACTAAGAGTTATCTCCCCTACCCCTGTATTCCCTCACTTGTACTGAGAGCTATCTCCCATAACCCTGTATTCCCTCACTTGTGCTGAGAGCTATCTCCCATAACCCTGTATTCCCTCACTTGTACTAAGAGTTATCTCCCCTACCCCTGTATTCCCTCACTTGTACTGAGAGCTATCTCCCATACCCCTGTATTCCCTCACTTGTACTGAGAGCTATCTCCCATACCCCTGTATTCCCTCACTTGTACTGAGAGCTATCTCCCATACCCCTGTATTCCCTCACTTGTACTGAGAGCTATCTCCCATACCCCTGTATTCCCTCACTTGTACTGAGAGCTATCTCCCATACCCCTGTATTCCCTCACTTGTACTGAGAGCTATCTCCCATAACCCTGTATTCCCTCACTTGTACTGAGAGCTATCTCCCATACCCCTGTATTCCCTCACTTGTACTGAGAGCTATCTCCCCTACCCCTGTTTTCCCTCACTTGTACTAAGAGCTATCTCCCATAACCCTGTATTCCCTCACTTGTACTGAGAGCTATCTCCCATACCCCTGTATTCCCTCACTTGTACTGAGAGCTATCTCCCCTACCCCTGTATTCCCTCACTTGTACTGAGAGCTATCTCCCATAACCCTGTATTCCCTCACTTATACTGAGAGCTATCTCCCATAACCCTGTATTCCCTCACTTGTACTGAGAGCTATCTCCCATAACCCTGTATTCCCTCACTTGTACTGAGAGCTATCTCCCATAACCCTGTATTCCCTCACTTGTACTGAGAGCTATCTCCCCTACCCCTGTATTCCCTCACTTGTACTGAGAGCTATCTCCCATAACCCTGTATTCCCTCACTTGTACTGAGAGCTATCTCCCATACCCCTGTATTCCCTCACTTGTACTGAGAGCTATCTCCCATATCCCTGTATTCCCTCACTTGTACTGAGAGCTATCTCCCATACCCCTGTATTCCCTCACTTGTACTGAGAGCTATCTCCCATACCCCTGTATTCCCTCACTTGTACTGAGAGCTATCTCCCATACCCCTGTATTCCCTCACTTGTACTAAGAGCTATCTCCCCTACCCCTGTATTCCCTCACTTGTACTGAGAGCTATCCCCCCTACCCCTGTATTCCCTCACTTGTACTGAGAGCTATCTCCCATAACCCTGTATTCCCTCACTTGTACTGAGAGCTATCCCCCCTACCCCTGTATTCCCTCACTTGTACTAAGAGTTATCTCCCCTACCCCTGTATTCCCTCACTTGTACTGAGAGCTATCTCCCCTACCCCTGTATTCCCTCACTTGTACTGAGAGCTATCCCCCCTACCCCTGTATTCCCTCACTTGTACTGAGAGCTATCTCCCATAACCCTGTATTCCCTCACTTGTGCTGAGAGCTATCTCCCATAACCCTGTATTCCCTCACTTGTACTGAGAGCTATCTCCCATACCCCTGTATTCCCTCACTTGTACTGAGAGCTATCTCCCCTACCCCTGTATTCCCTCACTTGTACTGAGAGCTATCCCCCCTACCCCTGTATTCCCTCACTTGTACTGAGAGCTATCTCCCATAACCCTGTATTCCCTCACTTGTACTGAGAGCTATCTCCCCTACCCTTGTATTCCCTCACTTGTACTGAGAGCTATCTCCCATAACCCTGTATTCCCTCACTTGTACTGAGAGCTATCTCCCCTACCCTTGTATTCCCTCACTTGTACTGAGAGCTATCTCCCATAACCCTGTATTCCCTCACTTGTACTAAGAGCTATCTCCCATAACCCTGTATTCCCTCACTTGCTAAGAATCCATCCAGCCCCTTCTTACAGTTATATAATGTATCAGCCAGTACGACTGATTCGGGGAGGGAATTCCAGAACCTCACAGCTCTCACAGTAAAAAATCCTTTCCGAATATTTAAATGGAACCTCCCTTCTTCTAAACGGAGTGGGTGCCCTCGTGTCCGTTGGAAGGACCTACTGGTAAATAAAACATTAGAGAGAATACAGCTCCATTCTAATTTTAGCAATGTTAGCCCATTATGCTTTTTTTATATAGAGGTAGGGGATCCAGTATCCAGTAAGTTCAGAATTACAAGAAGATAATCACTGATTAATTTTAATCAAATAATATAAAATTTTAAACCATATTTCCTTTTTTCTGGTAATTATAAAATATTACATTGTACCTATTCCCAAATAAGATTTAACTAATTATTTGGGGCAAAACAATCCTATTGGGTTTAATTATTTTTTTAGTCAACTTAAGGTATGGTGACCCAAATTACATAAATACGCCTTATCCAGAAAAACCCAGGTCCTGGGCATTCTGGATAACAGGTTCAATACTTGGTTTGACAGCACTCTCTTAAATGCCATTGGGTACAAGTGTAAAGTAAAATAATGCTATATATTCATAGGGTGGCAAACACATGTGGCTTCTAGAAACCCACTAAAATAAATATTACAAAAAAGACAGATTTGCTGCATTTTATGAAGTTTCTAAAAAGGAAGCTGACATATTATCAGATACTATGCTTAACAATTGCACTGAATATTATATAAATAACTATATAAACATAATTTGGAAGGATTGGTGCCATAATTAATGGATGCCTTAAATATTATGTTCCTTTAAAGTTCATCCCAAAGTCAGCAAAATGTAAAATGTGCCTTAGAAGATGACAACAGAGGTATGGCCTTACCCAAATGCCAGATACCACCAGATGGCAGCCCTAGGTAGGACTCGACTAGGTCGATTTCATCATGGGGATTCCAAATGAGAGACTGTACAATAGATTAATGTAGAGATTTAATATCAAGCTATTTTTTTTTTCTTGAAAGTCATCCCTCATCAATCACTCCTATAATAAGTAACCAGGTCTTACCACCTCTATTTGAGCTGTCACTGTTGCATAGATGCCAATCTCCAGCTCTTCCATCTTAAAGTTCAGGGTCATCAGTCCACTTTCAAAAGAGAACCCTAAGTTTTCTTGAGGTCTTGGTAGGTCAATTACTTCTTTTCCCACCACCAACATTTTTTTCTTGTCTGTCTGTCTTTTTTCTTTGTTGTCTGTCTACAGGGAAACATGCTACTTGTAAGGCTATTTTTTCTTCTTTTCTTGCTTTTGTTTAAATGTTTGTTGATTATTTGTGGGCTTTAAAAATAAGAAAACTATATTTTGTGTGGTGTTTAAAAACATATACTGTTAAAAGTATTTGGGTACCTGCCTGTCCAATTCCCAAACCAAGAGATTTAATATGAAGACATCCCTCCCTTTTGTTGCTTTAAAAGCCTTGACTCCTCTGGTAAGACATTCTGGTAAGACTTTCTGCTAGATGTTGGAATATTGTTAGTGGGATTTGCTTCCATTCCGTCTCAAGAACATTTCTGAGGTTGGGCACAAATGATAGGGACCAGACATGGCACACATGGGGCTCCAGCTCATCCTACAAGTGTTTTGTTTGGTAGGGGCCAGGACTGTGCAGACTGGTCATGTTCTTCCACTCTCATTTCAGCAATTCCATTGCGTGGGGACCTCACTTTGTGCATGGGGGCATTATTGTCCTAAAACAGGAAAGAGCCTTACTCAAACTGTCACCACAAAGTAGGAAACAGAGGATTGACAAGAATTTCATTGTACACAGCAGCCTTAGGATTTTTTCTGGAAAGGGAAACCTAGTCCAAAATCAAGCTCCGCTCCTTTGGCGACCTCGCCAAATGAGCGGATCTTACCGTGTATGGTGCACCTTAACTTGTGGAAATCTTCTCCTGATATTCCCACCTAAGGTGGGTGATTTCAAGCTAATTGGCTCATATAAGCCTAGGGCTAAACAACTGAATTAACTGGCGGGCAAAGATGCGGTCCCTGATCCAACAGAAAAATCAAACCTGCCCGATTGAGATCTGGTCAATTTTAGGCCAGATCTCGTTTGGGCAGATCAATCGAGGCTGCCCATACACGGGCAGATAAGCTGCTGAATCGGTTTAAAGGACCTGAATCGGCAGCTAAAACCTGCCTGTATATGGCCACCTTTAGAGTTTGCCATTTGATAAATACATTAAAGAACCATAAAAATGAATAGGCAGCAGGGGAATTTTATTGTGGTCAGCTCTAATTTCACACAATCTAACAAAAAAAATGGTTGCAATGGGACTAAAAATTCATATTGCAATCAATTTTTTTAAAAGGCAAACTTTTTTTTTTTTTAGCTTGCACCAGTGTGCAGTGTATGTAAAGAAAACTACATAATGGAAGAGTTGACATTTTTGCGCTAACATTTATACCATCTTCAAGCATGTCTTTAACATTCACATGTAATAAATGTTTAGTAACCAGTATTACATTGTGAGCAGCGCTATACAGAGCTACAAATCTGTGACAGCTCAACCGAATCAGGAAAGAACAAGGTAAGACATCACTATAAATGAGCACTAAATCAGTACATAAATTCTGTAGCCATTTTCTGTAATGTTCAGTTCAAGTCAACAGACTGCTAGATTTCAAAAATGGCAGATTTGGCTGACTACCTCAAAATCCCTATGTAATGAGTTTAAGGAATGGATATAAAAATTATGACTCATTCCATTCCAGAAGTAATGAACCTAACACTCTAGCACAGTGGGTTTCCTCTGTGTGGGTAGTTGTGGTTAGAAGACAACACTTGCCATACATGGGCTGATATAAGCCACAGTTTGATCCAGCTGGTCAAATCGGGCAGAAATATGCTCATTCCAAATGAGGCCCACCCTGGGACAGTCAGTGGAAGTAACACTTTTTATTTAAACTTGTCTTGCATGTTCTTTGCACAACACCCAGCCTACATCTTTAGCTGTATGGCAGGCTGCAGCTCAATGCAGATGCTTATTAAGGGACGAGTATATAAAGGTGGAGGAAAAAAAAAAAAACAAATTATCTTAACAATAAAACAAAGAACAGAACCAGTTTATTTCACACATTTAACAACCCCACTTAAACCTTTATCTACAGCTTTAAATAAGGTGTGCAAGGTGCTGCTAATGCAACACTCTGCAGACCTCCATAGCAAGAAAATGCTGCAGAGTTTGGTGCTGTGACACTGACAAATGCATGATACTGAGGACTCTTTCAGCACTGAAAGGATTAAGGCAGATGAAGAGAACACATCAACATTTAATCAATTATCAGTCCAAAATGATGTGCTATACCAATGATAAACAAGAGAGCAATTTCATTTTGCCACTCCAGCACATTCCAACACATTTATTTTCCACAAGTCTTCAAAATTCCTTTAGGACACTGCCTTTTCCAAAATGTGCCCATAGTTAGGATAAAACCTAAAGTGATTGTACTCTATCAGAAAAAGATATGAAATAAATGTTCTCATGATTTATTTAGGACACTAACATACAGTACAAACTCAGTTGGAGACAGATCAACCAAGGCCTGACACACAACAAGCAGAAAACAAAAGTTAACCCTTCGAAAGTAATGGGAAAAAAGAAAAAACATAATACCCTGGACATCTTACTTTAAAAAATTGAATACGAAGCACTGTAGCAAAACTGTGATGAGCGGAATAGGTGAAGCCAAGTTAGCAAGTGTGCTTTATATTTGTATGGATATACCTGGAGAATGATTATGGAGCTTTCTTTTGAAACAAATAAAACCCCATTAATACACATCTACCGTTATAAGGAGAGCAAATTTACACAGTTTTGATAAGTGGCCTTCAATCAGATTAAAAAGAAAAACCCAAAATGAAAAAAAAAAAAAAAAAATCCCAGACACACTTTTTTTTTTTTTTTTACAAAGCCTATATTGGGAAATATGATATTTCACATTTAAAAAACGCATTTAACAAAAACACCCAATCTTACAATACAGCAGTAAGGCAATATAAATTCTGAAGTACTAGAAACTGCTTATAGAATCAGAAAAATCAAAATAAATTCTGAAGTACTAGAAACTGCATATAGAATCAAATTTAACAAATGTTGCCACCAAAACAAAGGGAGTGGCTGGAGAAAAATGACAAACTTTTTTTTAGGGGAAAAATTGGTTAATCTGTGAAGAATTATAGGGGCACTAAGGATTCTGAGGCTATTTCCAAAACGTACAACTCTGTGCTGCAACGCCCAAAAGAGTGAAACATTTTAGCCACAGCATGGAACAAAAAATGTAGCTGCAGCATGTAAAGGGCAACCTGCTCCCCCCCCCCCAATCAAATGCTGCTGCTGTACTACAACTCCCACAATGCCACTGGGAGCTGCAGATCAATACCTTCCCTGAGGGTCTCGATACGCCCATCACTGCAGTATACTTTAAAGATTAGTTTCATGACCATAAACTGTGGAACAATTAATTACATTGCTATCTTTAGCTATATAAAATACAAAAACAAAAAAAAAAAACAAAAAAAACAGGGTGGTAGTTTTAGAGCTTCTAACATTATCTGTCTTAAATAAAATCATACCAATTTACATATTTTTTTTTCTTTAAAATCCCTAGCTCCTAAAGAAAAGTGCATCCAAAACCAGCATAGATTTAAGTTATAGTATTGTTTCTCTTATAGCAGCTAGATGATCATTCATTTTATTCTCTAAATAGCTTACAGTTCTCAAGAAATAAAGTGAGGGCTGCCATAGATCACCACCCACTGTATCCAAAAAGGTGTCCAAATGATAAAAAAAAAAAATCTGAAATAATTTACTGTCAGGATTTAAATAAAACCAAAATGGATTTCCTTTGCAAAGACAACAAAAAAGAGAGGAGGGGAAAGGAAAGCATGCATGTATATAGTGGGGAAGACAAATATATTTATACAAGCATTGGCAGACGCAATTGAATTACTTTTTGTAATGCACACCCCCACCCCACAATACATTGGATTTTATTGTCATTCACTATTTACTGAGGTACCAATATTTAAGAATGGAAAATTCAATAGTGAAAAATAAAAGCTAAAATCAAAAGCTTCTTTTTGTTTATTTTTGTCTTCCTCAGAAAACTATGGCAAGTTCAGTATGAAATGTTAGTAATGTATTTTTTTCCCCCCCGGAACCAAAAATTACAGTTCGCATATAGGTTCCATGATCATTCTTCAACACAGTCAGTAGATTTGCAAATTAATGAATATGTCTTGGCTAGAGACTGGCACATCCTGCCGGTACCAAAAGGCCTTCTTGATGTTAGAAATAATCTGAGCTCAGGACAACTGCGCCATGCCTTAGTGCAACATATATGTGCGACACTCAACGGGATACTGACAAAAGAGCTGCATGAATGGGATTTCCGGACAAGCATCGATCGGGGATTACTTCCTCGATGAGACGTTCCTTCCTTAACGCAGCCACAGTTTAAGACGCAGTGCATCTACTCCATTTAAATAGTATCTGAACAGGCGCTTATCTCGCACAAAGCCAAGGTTCTCATAAAGTTTCAAGGCCGACTTGTTTGTAATTTCTGTTTCCAATACAACCTGCACAAAAATGAACATTAATTAGCAAATGCATAGATATGTATTTATGTAAGCTGCAGCAAGGCATTGTAAAGATTACCTTATAACATACAAATGATAGAAATCAGATTTTATTGACAGTGTATAAATTGCAGGTGAACAGCAAATGCACCATAGATTACACTAATCTGTATTCTCATTTAAAGATTAAATACAATCTTTAGGAAAGAACTAAAACCAAACAAAGTGTAATTCTAGAAACAGCTTCTCTCCTTTTAAAGTGATACTGACACCAGAAATTTTTTTTTTTTTTATAACATTGTCATAACATTGCCTTTGCATGCTATTTATAATTTTACCATAAAAGTATTTGTCCAAGCTTTTACATTCCCTATCTGATCCCCCATGTTCCTCTATGAGGAGGCGGCCATATTTGTCCAGCAGGGGGCCGTTAGCATTAGAAGCTGTAACTGTCAGGCTGAGAAGGGACAGTCAGGTTGGCAAAACAGTCAGGTTTTGGGATTTCAAGTAACAATTACTTACAAAAGCAAACCTATCAGCAAAAAATAATCAACATGACCTATAGGCAACTTTTTATGTAGATTCATATTTTAAAAAGATGTTTTTTCGTGTCAGTATCACTTTAAGGTCATCCTGCAGCTCTGACAGATTCCCTTTAAGTTTAGCTTGTCTTTTTTATTTGGAAGTGCTACTTACTTGGTGCCTACTTGGTACCTGAGGCATTGCACACATTTATTCATCCCATTAACTGAGGTTACTGGGCTGGAGACCAATAAACTTTCTGATTGGAAAGTGAGGTTACAGTAACTAAAACGGCACAAGATTACACCGAAAAACTGACCATAAAACCTAGGTTTATTCAAATCATATTAAAAAAATACACAGATTTCACATTATGCATTTTGTACCCTCTGATTCTTATTCACAAGCAAGAAAGATCTAACTAAAGAAATAATTAAATCAAAACACTGTAGTCCAGTGATTTTCCCTTTAAAGGGCATGTCAACCCCAAAAATAATTTTTTGCCTAATAAAACTTTCCAAAGATGAATTTATTAAACATTTTCAGTGCTTTAAAAGTTATATGTAAATGTAATTGCTATAGAAAGCAGCATTTGCTGAACTCCTGGTTGTTACTTTTTATACAATGTTGCAACGGTCATGTCTCCTCCAGCAAGGCAGGGCTGTCAGTCTGCTGGTGTTTGTTACATTGTTTCAAAAGTCAGAGCCCCCAGGGCAGGAAATAGAAAATGACAGACAATTACCGTATATATACACAAATAACTCAAAAACCATTGCAAATTTGCAATGAATGTAAGTTGCTTAAAATTGTGGTTTCTTTTATTAGGCCAAAATTATTTTTGGGGTTGAATTGTCCTTTAATAAACAGGACTGCTAGTATAATCAAACAAGGGAAGCACCTGCTATCTATATAGACACAAAGGCTGTATAATCCCAGTGCTGCACAACTGATTGACTGACCTTACTTGTGACCTGCTCAGCTGAAAAATGTATAAAGTGCCTTCCTTCTTCCCTAGGGATCTAAACCTACAAAGTGGACCTCAGGCTCAGCGATGAGCAGAATTACATTTAAAGGAACAGTAACACCAAAAAATGAAAGCTTTAAAGTAATAAAAATATAATGCACTGTTGCCCTGCACTGGTAAAACTGGTGTATTTGCTACAGTAACACTACTATAATTTATATAATAAGCTGCTGTGTAGCCACGGGGGCAGCCATTCAAGCTGGAAAAAAGGCACAGGTTACATAGCAGATAACAGATAAGTTCTGTAGAATACAATGGTGTTTTATCTGCTATGTGCCTGTGCCTTTTCTCCTTTGAATGGCTGCCTCCATGGCTACATAGCAGCTTATTTATATAAATTATAGTAGACTTTCTGAAGTAAACACACAACTTTTACCAGTGCAGGGCAGCAGCACATTATATTTTAGTTACTTTTATACACTTTTATTTTTTGGTGTTACTGTTCCTTTAAGGAGTACTGAAGGTTACCGACTCCAGCTGCCAAAATCTACTATTCTGTGAAGGACCCTAGCAACCAGAGAGCTGCTAAACTTCAAAATACACTGCATGCAATCTCAAGTTAAAAGCAGTTGGGCAAAGCATTATTTGCACTGAACATAACTAGTCTTAGTGACTTACATGCCTTGACTAAAGTCTCTAAAAAAACAAGTTCTGCCAGTGTGACCAGCTAAATGACTAACACACCAACTCCAGCATAACATATTTTTCTATTTAGGGAATGATCTATAATGTTCATATGTGCTGACAATTTTGTGATAGGAACAGTTATGTAGTACCAAGCAGGCACATGGCTACTTAACAGATTAACTGGAGCTGCGCTGCTTATGTCCAAGAGTAGGGAGGTCTTGAGAGCTGCTAATAAAGTTCTTTGCCCCTGCAGGTAGTGTTTGGGAAGACATGGTTGGGAATATCTGTGCAACTGCGGGCGACAAAGTGTCCCTAGCTTCCTTCCAATCGACAGTAATGTGAATTGGTGGTGCTGCTTTCTAAAACTGCCTCACAAGGAAACTTGGGGTAGGAAGGACACCAGTGATGTTTTGTCACCCTTGGTAGCACAGATTTCCTGCATGTGAAAAAAACATCCCGTGTGCCATTGCCCTTACACCACAGCAACGACATTAGAATAAAGTGTGAAAGTATACCACTGAGATAAGAATGGGTGGAGAAGAGCTGAAAAGCAAACTGGATGAATTAAATAAACATGGTGAAAATCAGAAAGGATAAAGGGTTAGAATATTCTCTTACCTCATCACAATCCCCTTCAACCATGGCATAAATAGCTTTCTTAACCAAATTTGTGCCTAAAATGGAAATTAGAAAATGTGCTTAAAACTTTAAATAAGCAATACATTTTATTCTCATAAACGTTGATGCATGGTGATGTTATCAGTTATAACTGGTGTTTACTGATGTCATTTCTATCACAACTCACTGATACTTGTGTATCATAACCAATGTAAAAGATGAGGATATTAGAAGTCACCTTGGAGTTCTATGACCTTAAAACACTTGTCCTTAAGCCTAGTGATTTACATGGTCATGGTACTCCTCTGTGATTTCTAAAATCCATATATTTTTCAATCAGGGTTACTTTAAAGGCCAGCACCACCAAGAATTCATGTGAAACAGCATGAATAGCTGTTTAAAATATATGTTTTTTCCCATGAAGTCTTATGGTGCTGGACTTTTTTGTAGTATTTGAACCATTTACCGGGCACCCAAGGTAGGATATGTAGCGGTGTGCCATTCTTTGTGCATACATATATATCTATAGCCTTATCTTACATAAACATGAAAAACGGAGAAGGGGTACTACTATACAACTCTCCTTCATATTTAAAGGCAACACTAGTAAAATAGATTTGCAACAATTTTTGATATACTCTTGTGACTATGGATACAACTATGTAAATTGCCCAAATCTTCATTCAGAAACCAATACACAAAAAAATCTGTTCCTCAAACTGTGGTTTATGTGCAATTCACTGAACTGAAATGGGAATCACAATTTTGAAAAGTAAGAAAATTCTACAGTCTGAATTACCAAATGCTTTGTTCAACTAATCGTCAGCAGAGAATAATATATTTTAGAAAAAACATCCATACCAATGCCCTTTCTTCTGTATTTGGAATCCACTGCTAACATGGCTATATAACCTCTTCGGAACATCTTTTTGTGCATATCCAACTTGCAGACGATGGCACCTACGCACTCTTCGCCTACCATGGCCTGAAAAAGAAATACATTCTAAGGGCTTCATTGACATTTCACAGGGAACAGAATAAATACAGTGTTCTGAGAGTAATCTAGGTAGTGCACAAAATAAACAGTGAGTAAAATGCAGTAACAGAATTTTTGTGCGGAATGCAATGAAGGGACATTAAGCTACAACAGTAAAAACAGTCTACCCAACAAGCAAGTTTCCTTGAACCCTAAATTATAATGCAGGTGTCCTTGTGAACAGAAGGCAGATTTATTGGGAGGTTATTGCATCTTACTACTTACATTACATATCATCTCAGGCCTTCTACTAATCATCTCTCAGGCGGTCATTCTAACCACTTCCTGGTTCCCAGGGACAGTTATTGTGAACACTTTAGTTTAAACTAGTACTATATTAATCTGCTATGCACCAGAACACGTATGGGACCTATTATGCAGGATTCTCTAAAATACAGTTGTTCCATAATGGCGGTTGGAAAAACAATTCTATTTTTTTTTTTAAATATTTTTTTTTCTTAACCCTTAAGGAATGTTTGTGATCCAAATTAACAATAGACCCCATGCCTGAAAACCAAAGTACTCTGAATAATTGATCCCATACCCGTGCTAGTTACACAGCAGTTGCAAAGCCACATACAGAGCTAAAGTAACCATTATAAACTTTCTGAGCATTAGAGCAACTGCAGTTTTTTAAAGCCATGGTTCTGTGAATATAGGTATCCTTGATCATATCTGGGACAGTGGCCCAGGGGTTAAATAAAAACCCAGGACGCCTCTCCAATCAGAAGCAGCTCAATGATTTTGTATAAAAGTACAGAAGGAGAATGGATCTGTATTAAAATACTCCATATGGTAATTTTCTGGAGTTCAGAGTTGGTCACCCAGGCATTTTGGAGAATAGCCCGCTGGGTGGTGGAATAATAACTAGTGTTCCACATATTCTTACATAATACTTGAGAAAGTTTTCCTTTCAATCTACCATTTTAAGGATATTAATAGACACATAACATGGCTCCAAAAAGGTCTGAGTACTTTCTAAGTGGCTCTTAACTTGTCTAGACAGGTAATGCATATTTAGCGATTACCGCAAGTAAAGGCTAAGTGCTTCATTTGGAAATTTATTTTTATACTAAAATATCGGTTTTTCATTTCACTTTTCCATATCTAGTTAATGCCTCTAATGCTCTATAATTCCAAGTGTCTCATTTAAGACCAAATTACCCAAAGGCAGTTGGAATAGAATAATTATGGAAGGTCATTTTGGCAAAAAGGCAAATAAAGAGGGCAATAGGTAACGTCATGCAGATGCTATTCATTAAAATCAGCTCCGCTACTGATTTCCACAAATAAGAAATGAAGCTAGAAAAAAGTAAATACAAATGGATTACGTTGCATAAGTGGCAATAACTCCAGTGTGATGTTAGTGAGGGCAAAGGACACAGGCATTGCAGGGCAGTATTATATTTGCTTTATTTATGGCCACAAAGCCAAAGGCACTCCTGTCTAGTGACTGTTGCTGCAGGGGAATGATGGACTCAGAGGACTGAATTGACAATCATGCCTAGTTAGTTACCTATGGCTGCTGCTTTGCTCTTTAGAGTGGCATACCCCAGTCCCTGACCAGCAAGCAGAAGCTCATTTATATTAAAAAAAAATTACAGAAAATATTGTAATATAATGTATATTGAAGTTATATTCTATAGTTGCAAATTTAGCACAATTATTTTTTTCCCTTTAGGTCCTCTTTATTTCAGAAGCAAAAGTAAATTCAGTCTGAGGATAACAGTTCAAAATGGCCCTTACATAAACAGATCTGATTGTTTATCATCATTGTCTATCACAACATTGTCTTTGCATTCGATTTATAATTTGGCTGTAACAGTATTTGCCCGATATTTTTACATTGTGCTTTTAAATTGTTCCTTTATGAGGAGGCTGCCATATTTGTGCAGTAGTAATGCATTAGCATTAGAAGCTATAACTGACAGGCTGAGAAGGGACAGTCAGGTTGGCAACTTTAAATAACAATTACTTACAAAAGTAGCCCTATTAACAAAAAATGATCAACATGGTCTAACTTTTAATGTACATTAATATTTCGAAGTCTAGTTTTTAGTGTCAGTATCACTTAAAGGCATCTAAGTAGAAGCTCATATCTGCCACAACAAAAAAACAGACAGATAAGGTGCAGGAGTATACATCACCATCCCAAATCCAAACACTCAATGAAACAGAAAGACAAAAGTGGTATGTTTTTTGTAATCAAATCAGCAACTTTACTTGTTATTCGCAGCAGTACAATGTACAGTGCATAGAACAAACTCATATATATAACAATTAGAAAGAAAGCTATCAGAAAGCAAATGGAAATTAGCCCAACATTTCAGCTTTTTGACTAATGACTGGGGCAGTTCTCATTTGCCCAAGAGTATGCACTTTCTAAAAGCTTTCTTTCTAGTTGCTGGGTGGTATGTAGGTATTGTTGTTGACTGTTTGTTCTATGTTACTTTATTGTACTGCTGTGAATATCAAGTAAAACTCCTGTTTTTCTATTATAAAAACATACCACTTTCATGTATCTGTTAAAGCCAAGTATGTGGAATAATTTGTTTTTACAGAAATACAGAGGTTGATGTATTGGGCAGAAAAAATGATGCATGGGCTGCAGCCATAGGTTGCATAGGTGTCATAGAGGCTGACATAACAGCTTGGAAAGATGATTTACAGTCTATGTTAAGCTTGGTGAAGTCTCCAAATGAGTGGATTTTTCCCAGAAATACACACCTTGAGGGAACGCAGGTTGTTGGGGTGTTCCGGATTGGATTTTTAATAGGGATGCACCAAATCCAGAATTTGGTTCAGCATTCGGCAAACTGAGGAACAGTGATGCAGAGGCTGATGTACCCGGTGAGGAACAGTGATGCAGAGGCTGATGTACTTTGCTGGGATGAGCGAGGCAGAGCCCGGCATAATGATTGGGGAAGTTATAAGTGAGGGAATGGGTGATGCAAAGGCTAATACACTGGTGGGGAAAAGTAAAGCAAAGCTTGATCTTTTCAGTGAGAAGTAGAAGTTGATCATTAGGATGATGTATTAGGATAAACATAAGTTAGTGGCTGATGAAATGCTGTGAATGATGCAAAGACATATATACTTCACAGAAGGGCTTAAAGTTTATGTATTTGGGGACAAAATACTGATGCTTCTCTTTATGGAGCTAAACTCAGCATAATATTGAGTGTTCTGACATCTGAGTGCTTTGAAGCCTCTTGAAAGAAGGGACAAAATGCTGCTAATCTCTCCGCTTTAAAAATTAAACTGATATTTCCATCAAGCTCCTTGATTTCAAGGGCTTGGCCACCATTGCACAAAACTACAAAACTGCTCTGTATGCTATTGAATTACATACCAAAAAAAAAAAAAAAAAAAAAACCACGTTAAAAAAAACTAAAAATAGGACCCTGCCCAAAAGAGCTTACAATCTAAAAGTTATGTTCAACTGAATGCGCCCATTTATTGTACAGAGCTATGGAATATATTGGTTCATTGGGATAAGCATGATTATTAACACATATTTATAAAGTGTTGGCTTGCAATTTTTTCATCCTGAAATGGAGTCAACATCAAGATTATTATAACAGAATGATTTGCTTTTACATTTCTCCAACAATGACATTTTGTAAAAAGAATAAAAGTGCATATAAAACAAAGAATTTAATAACACTTGTAGATCCATTTATAACTTCAGTGCTGTAATTTAATGTTGGTCTGGCCTGGGCTGTGACTATGATAATAACGTGAGATTATCAGTGTGTGAGGCTCTGCTAAAAAAAAGCTAACATTAGATGCTGTGTCACACTGATGACTACCCAGAAGCAATAAGATGGCAAGGAATATCAAGTATGACTCAAAGCACTTGCCTGCCTCTGTAACAAAGGGGTACTGTGGATCGGAAGGGCAGGGGCAGGATGGCAAAAGTGACTTTACTGAATGACAACTTTGCAAATAGAGATGCACCAAGGCCTAAGGAACTCATAATCATATACAATCTAGATTTTGTTTATAGCTAAAACTTTGGTTTAAAATTAAAGGAGCAGTATATTCCTTTTTAACATAAGTTTAACAAATAGGGCAAACTGAAACTGAAAGTAAAATTACATTCTACTTTTGGTATGGCAGAGCACAATCTGAAAAAATAAACAGCTCCCTTCCCTGAGTGTCAGCCTGCAAGGTTTAGAGGTAAGGAGAGGCTTATTATATAGAGCAACAATCCCCAACCAGTGGCTTGTGAGCCACACGTTGCTCACAAACGCACTTGATGTTGACAAAGTGGCAACAAAGCAGGTTCTTATTTTTGAATTTCTGACTTGAAGGCATGTTCCCCTATGAATGTCATGCAAATCATGCTTGTGTTGCTCTCCAGCTTTCTTTTTTTTTTTTTTTTTATATTTAAATGTTGCTCACTGGTTTTTTACCTGGCTGGGGACCCCTTATAGAGAGGGTTTCTTAGGGGACTGCTGAAGCACTGCTTGGCTGGTTAAGTGGATCTATGCTAGGACTCATGGGTTAAGTAGACAGACATCACTTACCACTTTAACTGGAATGTAAATATGCATATGAACACACTTCTCATGTCCCAGCTTCCCCACCAACATTTAATGCAAACCATCATCCAGGAGTTCTACACAGACCAATTTTCCAGCATCAGAATGGCTTTTGACATAAGGGCAACATGATGTTTTTTGCTTTGTGAAAACAAGTGGCCAAAATGCTCTCATAGGAGTTTTACAGGCAGAGGTCCATATGCCCGAGGGTGTGACAACCTTAAGCCTGCCATTTGCTAACATCAGGGTAATTTTGTCTGCTCTGTTTTCCTCTGGAAGACACAAATAGGCATAACACTTATGTGCTCCAAATTCCTACTATTTAGCAGCCTGGCTGAGCTGTGTCCCTTAAAGAAACTGACAATAGGTAAGGGAAAACAGTGTGATGTGATCAATTGAAATTAACCATAGAAGGGTGTCACATTTAGTAAGAGGGCATGTGTTATTGTGAATTAGACTTAAGTCTGACAATTGAGTATGTGTCAGAATATGTTTGTATGTTTCACACTGTGTGTTACTGTATGTGTATGTCAACGCAGTGAGAACGTCAGGCATTGTGCATTATGCCACCACTGTCTTTGACTCTACAACAGTCAGTTAATCTTGCTTCTAGTTATGGAGCCTTAACTAAAAAATGAGGTTTTATAACAAACTCTGAACATCCCACTGAGAATTGAGAAGCCACAGGTATCCACTGTGGTTGCCTTGAGCAGTGCAAACCAAAATTCTGCTATATTGTGCATGCACACTGCCCAGGGCAGTCACAAAGGGTCCCTGAACAAGAGACAAGATTTCAGTGTGGGGCCCAATAGACTAGTACCTTGGCATTTTTCAGCAAGACAATGCTAAAACTGCATTACTGCTAAAAAAAACAAAACAAATAACTCAGACATAACCTATTGTAAATTAAATATCTGTGGAAACCTTACTCTATACAGAGAATTTGGTTTGTAGCTGCACTCTGCGCAGCACCTAACAAGGCATAGGATAAACAGGCTACATTTATAAAATAATAACATAGCTTTTCTCAGAAATCTTGCTCTTTTCCAGTGATCCCTGTTTTTTAAGTATGCACCAAGGCCAGCTAAAATTGCCTCAAGGAAGTGATTAAGTTCTAAAATGCTGGCTAAGATAGGCCCACACTCAGAAAATGTACTGGCCCAATATCACCACAAGCACCAAAGTGAGGACTAGTGCATCCCTGTTAATGTTAGCCAGGCCAGCTTCTCAAAGGGACTACAAAGCATACAAGGTGCAAGGCCAACGACTAAAGGAAGGCCTTTGTCATGCTGCTTGCAAAAACGCACGCAAACTATAGAAGGGGACTCTTGAAGCATGAAACACGAGCAACAGCACGCTATGATATGGATACACAATAATCGCTATCCTGTTATCTGTAACATGCATGGACTGAAATTTAAAACAGACACACTGACATTTCTAGAACATTTAGAATCAAACAGCCACAGTAGCAAGTGTTGATCTATGGCAGCTAATAGTGGGCCATCTGGCTTCTGCCAGGATACCCAGACTGTCTGTTCAGAGCTGATCTGTAACCCACTGCCAAAACTTGTCAATTACAGGTTGAAACCTGGAGAGAGCAAGAAGCAGATCCAGTTATACACCAAATGTGGCATCACATCACTACAGGCACAGGGGTAGCCCAGCGTAGTCTGTATTATATAAATACATGTACAAACACACATAGGTATAATAATGACACCATGGCTGAGGCATAGATTAGATATAAGAAACCGCCTGGGTGGCCAGTGCAGAACTTCAACTCACAGAGCACAGTATTTGACAGAATGAGTTATTAACTGGAAAGGTTCAGACTAAACACACGACCCTATACATGTAGCTATATACCGGTTGCTATGGAGACCAGCTCCCTCCCACTTACCAAAAAGCAAAGCTGCGGCCAGTTGTGAATAAAATATCTATAGGTATAAATGGAGTAAGGTTCGGACAGATCCCTGGTGATCAGTCTCATGATATCGGGCATTTGTAACTCGGACTCGTATCGCACATATCGTATCGTGTCATCCCCCTGGCTAACATGATTGCTGTGCGCTTCCCCTCCCCGCAGGGTGCAGGCGGCCAGGCAGGCGCTAAGGCTCTCCTCCTCCTCCTCCTCCTCACCCTGAACCCGCTCCAGTCCGTTGGGAGCAATTGCGGCAGTCCGTTCGTCGTGTTGGGCAAGGCCGGCGTCCTTCCTGGCCTGCTCTAGGAGCTTGTTCTTCAGGGAGGACACGGCCTTGAGGTGCCGCAGGTCGGGGCTAATGAGCCCGTTCAGCTGGTGGTGATGGTGGCCCTTGAATCCCTCTGGTGTTTCCCTGCCGTGCCGACCTTCCTCCTCCTCCCCGTCCCCTTCTTGCTCTTCTCCGGGATCGCAAGCGAGAGGCAGTCCGGCTCCGGGGTACTGGGAGAGCACGCTCGGCCCTGACGGTGCATCAGCCATCCTGGTGGGGGAGAGACAACCCGAGATAGTAGCGGCCGTTAGACACGTACAGCCTTGCATAGGCGGCCCCTCATCCCACTCCTTCCCAGCCGGGACCCCCACTCTCACTAACCCAGTCTGTCTTCCGATCTCCGCTCACCCGCGGCCGTAAAGGGAAGCCGCCGGCAAACGACAGTCAACGTTTCCGCCTAGCTTTTACGACACTTCCGGCAGGGATGTTTAGAATGCGGCCCTCCAGTTGTTAATCTTTAACGTAGTGGTTAAGGGGGTAACAGTTCAACTACAGCCGGAGGGCGAGAGGAAGACAGCTGCGCAATGCAGTAATTGCAGGAGTGATTTTATTCGCCTGATTGCGCTGTGCAGCGTGTAGCGTAGCGCCAGGCTTGGCTTAGCGCCATGACACGTGCTTGTCAGTATGAGGCCAGGTGACACATGCTGGGATTACCATGGGTTCCGCACTGAGTGAGCCCCGGCACCGCACAGACTGCCAACAAAACTACAAGGCCCAGCATGCACTAGCACAACGTCATCACAGATACCGCCTATCAGCGTGCCGGGAAGTGCTTGATATACTTGTATGACATGGGATGGATTAGAATGGGGTTAGCATGTAGGTAGTGTAGTGGGGTTGTGAATAGGTGCTAGCTACCCCACAGACACATGAACTGTATACATCTTTGTCAGAGAAACTATGATATTGTGTGTTGAAAAAAATGTGAGCACAGTTCCTCAAGTATTGGTTCTGTGAGGGATGTGCTGCTGTTTGCAACGCACTATACTGACTGCTAACCGAGAGAGTGACTAAAGAGTGCTCTATTTAGGCATTGGCTGTATTTTATGTACTGCCCTGGGCTTAGCCAGTGTTTTACAGGCAGGGCTGGTTGGGGGTGCATGTGGGTGGCTCCCATAGAAGTAGCCCTGAGGTTGACACCTGACCTGGCCAAGTGAAATATGATCTTCATACTGTCTCCCTCAGTTTAATAAATAGGTAACACGGTGGTGCTGTATAAATAAATGATTCATTTTAGAAAGAACACTAAGGGGCTGATTTACTTACCCACGAACGGGTCGAAATGAGTCCGATTGCGTTTTTTTCGTAATGATCGGTATTTTGCGATTTTTTCGGATTCTTTACGAATTTTTCGTTATTAATATGATTTTTGCGTAAAAACGCAAGTTTTTCGTAGCCATTACGAAAGTTGCGTAAAATCTGGCGATTTTTCGTAGCGTTAAAACTTGCGCAAAAAGTTGCGCTTTTTTCGTAGCGTTAAAACTTACGCGAAACTTTGCACCTTTTAAGTTTTAACGCTACGAAAAATGCGCAACTTTTTACGCAACTTTCGTAATGGATACGAAAAACTCGCGTTTTTACGCAAAAATCGTATTGGTAACGAAAAATTCGTAAAGAATCCGAAAAAATCGCAAAACATACGAAAAAGTCACAAAATGTTCGTTTTCAAGTCGGAACTTTTCCAATTCGGGTCGGATTCGTGGGTTAGTAAATCAGCCCCTAAGTGCTGTTTTGGATTGATGTGTTAAAGCAAGTTTCTTGATTCTGTTGCAGGCAGCAAATCTACCATAATAAACACGTCTGGGTCACTGCTTCAACTACTACACTCAAATGGTGATTATAGATTGCCACAAATGTGGGTGTGAGGCAGGCCCGGATTAGCAATCTGTGGGTTCTGCCAAATGCCAGAGGGGCTGCTGTAAGATGCCATAGACAGTCACTATTTATTGGGCTGATGGGGCCTGTTTGGGCCTCTGTGTACTTGAAATGTCAGGGCGTATTTGAATCCCAGCCCAGCCCTTGTGTTAAACTTAGCTTCATGTGCTTCACCAGAGCAATCATGGTTGATAAAATTAAACACAGAACATATGCTGCTCCAATGTACACTTCAAACCCAAAGCCATTACAGACATGCGCTCAGTGGTGTAACAATAGGGGAAGCTGAGCCTACTTCCACAGGGTGGGAACACAGAAATAGGGGACAAAGTAATTGTCTCTAATTCACTTGAGACAAGTAAGGGTCCTCTCTTTAGGTGTAGTAAATGGTAACATGCTGACAATCTTGCCACCACTACACAATCTCTAGGTGTTAAAATTATACTATTGTATTCAATAGGTAGTGGATACCCACACAATTGCTATCTGGTTGATGTTACCAAACAATTATCATATCCCTGGGTCTTTTCAGTGTTAACTCATTTGTATAACTATAAGAGGAAATAATAAATAGTGTAATACTGTATCTTTAAATAGTTCAATAAGTAAAAATTCCAAGTGGCTACTCACAATGGTAGATGTTGTACAACAGCATTTAGCATACAGTATTTAGGTTATCCAGAATCTTCCATTTGAATTCATAAAAATGCGGCTAGATCTTTTGTCGCAATATTGGCACTGTGACTCTCTAGAACAGTGATCCCCAACCAGTGACTCGGGGGCAACATGTTGCTCACTAACCCATTGGATGTTGCTCTCAGTGCCCCCAAACCAAGTAGTTTTTTTTAAATTTCTGACTTGGTGGCAAGTTTTGGTTGAATAAAAACAAGATTTACTACCAAATAAAGCCTCCTATAAGCTGATAGTGTGCATAGAGGCTACCCAATAGCCAATCTTAGCCCTTATTTAGCACCTCCATGAACTTTTATGATGCTTGTGTTGCTCTTTTTAACATTTGACTGTGGCTTACAAGTAAGAAAGGTTGGGGACCCTTGCTCTAGAGTTAAGAAATCAGTCATTTCTTGTGATATATTTTATTGTGGGGAATATTTGAAAAAGCTGCATTACTAATTAACAGTGTTTTCTCTGGAATCCAATCCCAAAATTCCCCACAAGGTATTCCCCTTCAACCTCTTCAAAATGAAAATTCTAAAATCCTACCCTTTAGGGCACTTATATAGTATTTGAACCGCATTTATTATTTTTCAATATTTGTCTGTAGGTTATCAACACAGTTACATTTTAAGCTGAGCAGGGGAAGGACTTTACTTTTCCTCTGAATCTTCATACTGAATACTCATTTACATAAGTGCAAAACCCAAAAATAGAGACAAAATTCAGTGCACATTGGTGCTATTCATTGAAAGTGCCTGCACCCATACATGCTCCAATACATGGCCTTTAAAACTTGTGAGTACTTGTAAGGAGTGGCAAAGCACCCATCTTGCTTAATAGTGAACCCAAGAATTATTGTCAGCCTGGACATGGATGCTAATGCCATTATTAACACAGGAGAAATTGAGCCCATGGCAACTTGTGAGTGATTGAACAAAGAGATGCTAATTTGTAAATATATTGATGCATCACAATCAAGTTGCAAATATGCTGGAATTATGTGGGGGAAATATGCACTGTGTGTAAAAGTGCACGTGGCGCATTCCTAAATTAGGCTTTTGATTGATGGGTTACTCTGGTATGTTATACAGAAAAGTTGGATGTTGTTTACTTTTAAATACATTTACAAATAACTTTAAAAACATTTTTTTATTTGATGTATTAATGTACAATTTTAATTGATGTATATTGGAAAGTTACTTAGAATTACATTTCCTTATATTAATGTAAAATGTTTCATCCTCTTTAAGACAGTATGTGCACAATGTTTTGGGACCCTTGCCCTTTGTCACAATTGTGATATAAATACAATACAGTAAACATTAACTACCTCACTGTATGGAAGAGATTGTACCGAGTTAACCCATTAACCTTTTATGTGCTAGCAAACATAATGCTTTATAAGGACTCAAACACACTGTAGTTTTTTTTAATGCGTTTAGAAACACATGCTGAGCACACAAACAGTAGCAGAGGGTGAGGAACAACCGACATTGCATTCTTTTTCTTTTTTTGTTACATTGTCCTTTACTGCTAAAACACTGATCCAGACTACTGCAATATATTACTACAAAATGTGGTAACAGGCACTCACGACAAACGAAAATCAAGGATGCCTGGGTGCAGTCCAAGAATGGGATAGTATAGTAAAAAATAGCCGCTACCGCACTCACAGGTCTTATTAAAGAAATATTTATTCAAAATTAGTGTCTAACGTTTCGGCTACCACTGCAGCCTTTCTCTTTCTTTGCACTACTAAAGTCTACAAGAAAAATGGTTAATAAAGTTATTTTTTCACTGCTTGCACCACACCTCTCTAAAAACTCTACCTCCTTGTATCAGGAAACCTCCACACTGACTGATGAAAAAAAATCATCTTCTAGAGGAAGCACTAAGACCCTTGATCTATGCACTTGTTTCCCACCCATTTTTGTATCTGTAAGTCAACTCTTCCTAATAGATTGTAAGTTCTTTGGGGCAGGGACATCATCCCAACTGTGTAATTGTCCAATTTATTATAACTTTACCCATATTGGAAGCTCAGATCACACATTCCTAAGGGTGGGGGAAGTGAGTTCCTATGCAGGCCCGGATTTGTGGAGAGGCCACAAAGGCCCGGGCCTAGGGCGGCATGCCGCCCCGCCGCAACAGAATTTTTAAATTTGGCTCCCATACGGAGCAGTCGGGACCTCTCCCAACTGCTCTGTATGGGAGTTTAAATGTGCGATTGCACATGCGCATTGATCGCGCATGCGCACTCGGGGGGAGAGGGCGCCGTGCAATTGCGCATGCGCACTTCTGGGGGGGCGGGGGCGGCCTCGGGGCGCCAAGAACTTAAATCCGGCCCTGTTCCTATGCATTCTTATGGGAGGGGGGAGCAGGAGAAGGGAGAGAGGAAAGAACTGAGTGGACTCAAGCCCCAAACCTTAAGGAGCCCTAAAAGAGAGGAAGTCTGAGACCGAAAAACATGTTCCCAAAAAAGGAGACAACAAATCCTGGTTTCTTTTGATAGAGTTCTCATTGCAATGTTTCTGTGCTTATGGCTGTATTTACACCTTTCTGAGCTTACTTAGTTTTTACTTTTCCCTCTCCATTAAGGTCATGTGCAGGAAGACTAAAAACCCATGACACAATGTGAGACCTTTACTCAAAAAAAGGTAGTGGTGGAATCTCGTAGTGGTAAATGTGGGAGGCAGGACAATGACAGATTTAAGTTATAAATATATCTATTTTCCTGTAATTTAAAGGGCACCTATTGTAGGAAAATTGTCTTCTCCACTTTGTGTGGGCTAATAGAGCTGCACTATGGTTTAGGAAAACAATATTATTGTGATCAAAACATGTTTATAGTGAGTGCTATGCACCCTCCCAATGTGGGTGGCCATGGGTGTTGACACGCATGCACATAATGAGCCAATCTCTTGCCTTGTTCATTATAAGCATGTGTGACATCACATGCATGCGCATAAATAGGATCCCAGCATGGCTGTCTGCACTGGGAACTTCTTCTCCCACTATGAGCATTTTTGGGCCAAAAAAAGTATTGTTTCTCCTAGCTGAAGTGCAAGTGCAGGCCCTATTAGCCTGCAACACGTGTAGGCTAATTTGCCACAATGAATACAATTGCTTACCTTTAATCCAGACTGATGCTCCTCTTCTGTAAAGAACTCACTGGCCTGAGGCAATTTTCCACTAAGTGCAATGATACTAACTTCAGTGATCCCTCAGTGATCCCCTTGCGCCTGTCCCATGTACTAACATTTCTGATTTTATTTGAATCAGTAAATATGTCTTGTTTATTATATTGAATGATAGTATCTTGCAGGTAAGAGACAATATATATATATATATATATAACAGCCAAAATTTGAGTATTTAGCATGAAATAATCTGTGGCCGGCACACCCGTAAAATTCAAAAAAATCTTTTTATTGAAGACTCATTGTTCAGAACCAACGTTTCGGTCCTCATTAGGACCTTTATCAAGGATCCTTGATAAAGGTCCTAATGAGGACCGAAACGTTGGTTCTGAACAATGAGTCTTCAATAAAAAGATTTTTTTGAATTTTACGGGTGTGCCGGCCACAGATTATTTCATGCTATATATATATATATATATATATATATATATATGTATGTATGTATATACAGTATATATATATATATAAATAATATTGTACAGTGTCACCAAAACATATATAAACCCAGGTAAGAACTTGCGACTAACTGTGCCCAATACTCCTGTTTTTCTATACACTGTAACTCTGTTAGTTGATAAAAAAATAAGGTATGCCCTCTTAAAACAACATGGAAGTTAATATTACTTTAATAATGAATCAATGTACAGTATATTTTATTTATACAGCTGCTTTCAAAGCATTGCTCTAACCTTGATTTATATGGGTAGCTCACCTTAAAATTAACATTTATTATGATGTAGACAGCAGTATCATTATAAGACAGCAGCTTTTTAAAATATATTTACATTTTTTGTTTTGCAGCTCTCCATCTTGGAACACTGCTGCTTTCTATTTTCTGCTAGCTGGTTGCTAGGGGTTCATTACCACAGCAAGCAACTATCAGTTTGGAAGTCAGACTAGAAGAACAATAGCAGCAGGACAGAAAATAAAGATATGCAATTAAAAGAATAATAGAATAAAGTAACCTTTTTTCTAATTTTCTGGGGTCAGTAACCTTGACAACCAGATAGCATTCTCAGTTGCAGGCTGTAAACAGGCAGAACATGAATACTACAATGTACGAACTACCAAACAACACCTGACGTGTTACTCAGAATAGATCCATCTATAATATACTAACCCCTGTATATGATAAAAGGCACTAAGTTTGCCCAGGATATATATATATATATATATGTCAACCTATAAGATATATGGTTTTAACCAGGTGACCAGTAAATGCTACCTTCTGATTGTTTGCTATGGGTTACTGCTTCTGGGATAACTTAGTGCCTTTTAGTACATAAACCCCTTAGATGTTAATATAAAGATAACCATCCCCTACATTTGCATTGGCTATTTTTTATGTTGTTCCCCCTCCTCGAGAAGTATTTAACTTTGGATGATGATATTAATTCTCTGCCTCTGAACCTCTTTGATAATCCATTACAGATTGCTGACTGACAAGGCCCTAGAGGTGATACAACAATAAATCTTTTAATATTAGAACATTTCAAACGCACAATGAGGCAGTTGTGTTGCTAAAATGTGACAAACCAATGTATTTCCATAAAGGAGCACATGAGGGCAGTCTTGCTAAGGTTTTAACTGATTAGACAGATATAAAGCAAGAAGACTTTGTTTAAGCCTTGACATGATATAAATTAAACCTTTTGTGCAAAGCAGAAGATGAGGACTTCTCTATTTAAAAAACAAGGGAAGTGAAGTGTGTATATGCATTTAGGGTAAATTTATTATTTTGAAATGTTTGACAGATTTGGGAATAGATTTTTAAAGCTTTATTCAGTTATGACATTTGGCATTCCCCCTTGTTTCTTGTTAAACGCGTGCACAAAAATGATACTTAATGCTTACTGTGGAACTGGGCAGGTGTTAAGTCCTAGGAAACATTTTATACTATTCTGGATTGTCCTCACACACTTTATTATTGTTTTCAGATTTGCATCCATAATGCCCAGTCAGGTTATCACTGTTGAAGATTGGAATCTGTTTACAATTTTATTGGTCAAAGGAGTACCTCCAGGTCTGGACTGGGATTCAAAACAGGCCCTGGCATTTCAAATATATTTCATATATAGAGGCTGAAACAACCCCCCATCAACCCAATATTTAATAATTATGTATTGCATCTTATAGCAGCCCCTCTGGCATTTGCCAGAACCCACAGATTGCCAGACTGGGTCTTGATACCTCTATGTTTAACACAGAATATATATGTTTCTGGTTTTAAAAGCTCAAAAGGGCCTCGAATAGCCTAAAAACGTTTTTTAAATAGGCTGGCAGCATAGCGGAGATATCCAGCGGAGAGCCTGGATAGCAAGGACCCCTCAGTGGGTCTTGCAGTAGTATTTAATGTAGGACACACTGGGGCTCATTATCAAAGCAATTTGGACACATCATCTTTACTACCTATATATCCCAATGTATTTGACTGACCATTTGTATAGGCTGTTTAGTAACAATTGGATTTAACCTTGTCAATTTAGTAGACACAGTCATTAGCAAAAAAGCAACAAGACAGCAACTGGCCTAAATTAAACTTCTCCAATGCATGTTAATATTGTTAGTGATTCTGAAGACCAAGCTGATGGATCTACTAGGACAGTTGTATTTTTACGATTAACAAACATTTCAGTTGATGCAGACATTATCAACCAGGGTAACCAAATACATTCTTCCTGTATGTAAAATTTGCATGTGCCCATTTACCAAGGGTACCTACGGAGATACCGAATTGCCTTCATTAACTTTTATGGTAATTTTTCCGTATACAAAGACTGAAGAGTTATCATTGTCTTCCTCTTGCAGCTGCCAGGGGTTTAGGGGCTGAAAGGGAAGGCATGGAACTTCTAGGTATTGTTTTCCATGGGTCTCTCGTTGGAGTAGATCAGAAGATCTTGAGAAGATCTGTGGCCCCCATATAGTTGGAGTCAACGTTCCAGAAAACTGTACAGGGATGTTAACATCTTCTTCTTGTCCTGTGTCTGCAAAAGAAGCGATACTGAATATAGACATGGAGCGACGGTTTAGCTTGTTTTCAGACTGGTTTGTGTGTGATACAGGCTTTAACAAATGTATCTTTCTAATTTTTGACTTTGTGCTTCCTGTGTTTCCCAGTATGGATATATCTCGCAATAGATAATCCATTTTCAAGACCATCTTTTGTTTCAAGTTACAAAGTGCTTTCCTAAACCTCTTGCTCAGCAGTGCATATAACAGTGGGTTGATGGCTGAATTCAAAAGGGCCAACCAAGCAGATGCTGTAAGTAGCTCAGGTGGAAGCTTCCATTGATTTCTCTTTGTGGTTATGGGCTGTAACATGCTCACAATAATATATGGAACCCAACAAAAAAAGAAAATGAATATAACCAAAAATAACCTGATAGTACCATTATGTTCACGCCCTGGGCTATTGTATTGTGCAAAAATGTCATGCTTTTTGCTATCAATTGGTGCATGAGAAGAATTAACAGAGTTTTGGGAATCATCTGTGATTCTTTCAGGTGAGATTTTCTTGGACTTTATTGAAGGCCTTGTGTGTTCTTCTTCTTTCAGAAATACTGTGTTTGCCTTCACATTTTTTTGCAGTTGACATTCAATGTTATGTATGCGTCTGGCATGATCTCTTATGACCTGTACAATGCTTATGTAACAAAATACCATGGTACATGTTGGCAGCAAAAATGAGCAGACCATAACCAATCCAGTATAGCTAGGGCTATATGCCCAGTTTGCTGAACAGCTAAAAGTGACGGGGAAGTATTCAAAATGTCCCCATCCTAGAAATGGTGGCAATCCAGAAAATGCTGCCTGAGCCCATATCCACATGACAGTGCTAACAGCGCGCTTCATTGTAGTCTGGGAGTTATACCTAAAGCAGTTGACGATGGCCCGATATCTGTCCACTGCAATAGCTGCCAATGTCAACACTGAAGATGTGCAGTACACTACAGATGCATATCCCATGTACAAGCACAAAAACTGCAATACACAGAAAGATGTGTTAATAAGAATGATATAGTTTTACAAAGTATATATACACAGGTATTCCCACTGTTTCGCCTAATATCAATGGGGCACTATAATAAAAATAAAAAGTGTTTGCAAGTTGTTTATCGAATATAAAAAATTGATTTACTTTATAAATAAAAGAAAGAAAGAATAAGCCTTCAGATAAATAGTCTAGCAGTATATTCAATTGCATGTCTGTACAATAAATAAGGGCCACTAGGCATAGCCAATCTTATTCTGTACAGATAGACTTGCCTTTGGGGAATGAGCAAGGAATACATATTTCTTCACGAAACACCTTTTTTTAACTATAAAATCTAAATCATTTAAATGGGTTGCTCACCTTGAGGCTAATGCCACACGAAGTGTACAGCGCATGTTTTTGGCAAGCCGAGAAATGCTTGCCAAGAATACGCTTCATACGCTTCATCCCCCTACCTGTGCCGTAGCCGTTATCTGCATAAAAACGCGACACTTTGCGTTTTCTTGCGTTTTTATGCCAAAAAGTGTTTTAAAAGTGTTTTAAAGTAATTGAAATATTATGTACTGTGGCCCTGCACTGATAAAACTGGGGTGTTTGCTTCAGGAACACTACTATAGTTTATATAAATGAGCTGCTGTGTAGCCATGGGGGCAGCCATTCAAGCTGGAAAAAAGGAGAAAAGGCACAGGTTACATAGCAGATAATAGATAAGACACCATTGTATTCTACAGGGTTTATCTGTTAGCTGCTGTATAACCTGTGCCTTTTCTTCTTTTGAATGGCTGCCCCCATGGCTACATACCAGGGTTTATATAAACTCTAGTAATGTTTCTGAAGCAAACACAAAACTATTACCAGTGCATGGCAGCAGTATATTATAGTTTAATTTCTTTGAAATATATAATTTTGGTGTTACTGTTCCTATGTTAAAGGGGAAGAACATATTTTTATTTTACTTGCATCCAAATTAGATTTTATGAAGCCAAATAGTTCCTTGGTTCAACTACAAAGTGGTTACATTCAGATTTATGAAAACATAGGTAATATTAGCAATGTTTGCTGCTTCTTTAAAAGTCTAGCACTACAGCCCTGCTACAAGACCTATCAAATAAAAAATGGCCCTAGACAGTGATATCATAACTACTCAGCAGTGTCAATGCTAAAGAGCATAAAATATAAAAACTTTCAGGTGGTTAATTAGGCCTAATCCAGAAGGCGAATGACTGATATGTGTCCCAGGTTCCTATGCCAAGGAACAAAGGGCCGATTCACTAAAGGTTGATAAAACAAGCGATATTTATAGAATGCGTTAAAAATTTTATCACTTCTTTTTTTTTGCGACTTAAAGAGGACCTGTCACCCAGACATAAAAAGCTGTATAGTAAAAGTCCTTTTCAAATTAAACATGAAACCCAAATTCATTTTTATATTAACACATCCATACCCATTATAAAAATCCCAGCTGTCAATCATATATTGCCTGCCCCGCCTCTATGCCTTAGGCATAGAGGCGGGGCAGACAATAACTTTAGCTTTCCATTCAGCACTACCTAGATCTCACTTCTCCCTTCAGTCCTCCTCATCTAATTGTGTAGCTAGTGCATGGGCCTGGGCATCTGGTCCCCCATTCTGGCACATACACAAGATTTTGCCATGATACAAAGCTTGCCTTCATAACAGTGTCCACAAAATGGTGACTGCCTGCTTGTTTTGATTGAATAATTCCAAGAAAGACGGAAGGAAACAAGATTTATATTATTTATTTAGCGTAAGTAAAGTTTATTTTGCTCAACTAACAATATAGAAAATAATTTGGAGTTATTTCTCAGGGCGACAAGTCCCCTTTAATGCTTGATTCACTACAAGGACAGGTGTCATAATTAAGACGCGATGTTCTTTGCATTATTTAACTCGCAATGAGCGTTTTTCTTGCATTATTTCCCGCTGTGTGCTATATATTTTTCTGCGTGCTATATTAGCGCACGATTTTATGCACGTAACCATTACTTTCGGAAAACTACTGTTCTGAAAATGACCATTTCCGCGAAAACTGGAGGATGCATCACTCTAGGGCCAACACATACTTGAAAAAAATCCCACTGCAAAGTCCATGTTGTGTTGCCAAAAGCTCACGAACTGCAATTTTCTTTAAGTACCGCTTGCCCCAAGTAGGTGTTAATCTTCGCACAGACTAATGCGATATATATGTTTGTGACTCATGCATTAGAATTATTTCTATGTGAGAATTAACGCAATGCAAGGTAAATAACGCATTGCGATAGTGTGTTTTTTTGCGCATGCGATATGTGTCTTAACGCATGCGACATGACTGATAAATCGGGACTTAATTATTACATGTTTTTTAACGCAAAAAAGCATGCGATAAGCGTTATCGACCTTTAGTGAATCGGTCCCACAGTTGGATAATAGGACAGTCACACCTTATGATTCTATACAGATTCTGTTGCTAATGGCTCATAAACTACATTTGAGGTTTTGGATTTCTAACAACACATAGGGGCACATTTACTAACCCACGAACGGGCCGAATGCATCCGATTGCGTTTTTTTCGTAATGATAGGTATTTTGCAATTTTTTCGGAAATTATCATGACTTTTTCGTTACCAATACGATTTGCGCGAAAAAACGCGAGTTTTTCGTAGCCATTCCGAAAGTTGCGCAAAATCTGGCGATTTTTTCGTAGCGTTAAAACTTGCGCGAAAAGTCGCGATTTTTTCGTAGAGTTAAAACTTGCGCGAAACGGCGCGCCTTTTAAGTTTAACGCTACGGAAAAGGCGCGACTTTTCGCGCAAGTTTTAAAAGCTACGAAAAATCGCCAGATTTTGCGCAACTTTCGGAATGGCTACGAAAAACTCGCGTTTTTTCGCACAAGTCGTAATGGCTACGAAAAACTCGCGTTTTTTTGCGCAAATCGTATTGGTAACGAAAAAGTCGCGATAATTTCCGAAAAGTCGTAAAGGCGCCGAAAAAATCGCAAAAAAATTCGAAAAAGTCGCAAAATGTTCGTTTTCCAATCGGAATTTTTCCAATTCGGATTCGAATTCGTGTCTTAGTAAATCAACCACATAGACTTTTGCTCACTTTTTAACTTATACAAATAAAATGTTTACAGTTTGTATTTATGCTTTACACACACATTTATATATTTCTGCAGAGAATAATCTTTCTTACCTGGTGATTAATCCACCGGTTATATATAACAGATGTTGCCACAAGAGGCATCACTCCAATGCCCACCAGAAAGTCACTCACTGCCAAGTTGATGAGAAATATGGATGTTACAGAATGGAAGTGTGTAGTTGCTGCAATTATTATAATAACCAGAAGATTTCCTGGAAAAATATATAAAGAAAATATTGTGACTTTATTATTTATATTGGAATTTCATGATCAGGGGACTCAGTTCCTCAATTTTTAAAAACAATTTCCTTTTTCTCTGTAATAATAAAATAACTAAGTATGAATTAATCCTTATTGGAAACAAAATTCTCCTACTGGGTTTAAATGATTTTTTTAGTAGACTTAGTACTGAGATCCAAATTACAGGTATGGGATCCACTATCCAGAAACCTGTTATCCAGAAAGTTCTGAATTACTTGAAGACCATCTCCCATTTCATTATAAGCAATTAAATCTCATTTTTAAAAATGATTTCCTTTTTCTCTGTAATAATAAAACAGGACCTTGTACTTGATCCCAGCTAAATTAAGTAGACTTAGTACTGAGATCTGAATTATGGAAAGATCCCTTATTTGTAAATTCCAAGGTCCCATGTATTCTGAATATCAGGTCTTTATATTATTAAGCCTCTGAAACTAACAGCGATTAAGCTAACCTGCAAAAAAGCAAATGCAATTACAATAATTACAAGAAGATACAAAACATAAT
Organism: Xenopus tropicalis; assembly: GCF_000004195.4. NCBI lineage: Eukaryota > Metazoa > Chordata > Amphibia > Anura > Pipidae > Xenopus > Xenopus tropicalis. Next base: position 103,865,482 of record NC_030684.2, read on the forward strand.
GTAGCATTAGGGTTTTAGATCAGATGTAGTTAAATAGCTTTCTTACCTGTTACAGCCGTAATGCACATAGCTATTATTACAAAGCCGAGAAGCCATTGTGATAGAGACCCCAGGTTATAGGTCATATCTGCTGTGCTGTTATTCATAGTGCTTAAGATTAGATTGCTATACTGAAATAAATGGGATGCATTTCCCCAATATGATGGCTTTGAAGACATTCTAAAGTAATTTTCTCCAGAAGGTTAATAAATCCACAGTTGATCAGTCCTTAGCTGTATTCTTAACAACATAACTTCAGAAAAACACAGTTGTTTGATATAAAGATTTTTTTTCCCATGTTGGGCAATAATATGAAAGTAGGTCTCATTGCAGGTGCTATGTTTGATGGCCCGAGTGAAGAAAACACAGCCCCGTGAGTGCTTTGATAGAATAATCAGCAGAGCCAAAGGAAAGGAAATGGATAGCCATGGAAACCATGATTGTACTGACGACACTATGAACTGAAGCACAGAGGAACAATGTCATAAACAAATTACAGCATGCTAATGTGTTGCTTTCATTGACTGAGCACCTGGTTTTTCTATATGGGGTGTTTGGGAGTATCCAACCTGCAGGCTGCCAGCATTTGATAAAAATATGATGAGTTAAAATGGAAATATATAGTGCCAAAATTGACACTGAATTATGTGCCTCAAATATATGTGCCTTTAAATGTTGCTTTTTCTACACTGTAGGATTCCAACCAATACCCATTTAGCAGAGCTGTGATTGGCTACTTATTCTAGTTTACTCTTAGGAATGGCTCACTGCTCATTTCATACATAGCTACTTTATGAACCACAAAGGATCTATGAATAGCTTCAATAAAGGTGTGACTCAAGTCAAACCAGCAAATTCGTTAGAAATCCTTGTCAGCTGCCTTTAAAAGTAGTAGAGTAGTCTTGTTCAGTATCAATCTGAGTAGAGAGGGAGGTTGTATTTATTAAAGGAAAACGATACCCCCAAACAATGTAGGTCTCTATAATAATATATTGCATAAACAAGCTCATATGTAAAACCCTGCTTCATCTAAATCAGGGGTCCTCAAACTTTTTAAGCAGGGGCCAGTTCATGGTGGACTAAAGTCCTCCCCCCGTGTCCTTATACTATGGGCCGCTGCGTGCTCACGCATGTGCAAGGTAGGGGGCTACAAATGAGGGTGGCGCTGTGGTTAAGTATTTATTCTGGGGGTATAGTTTATGTTTAAATATAGCTAAGGTCCAAGATGGCTGACTGAACTGATGTAACATACTGAACTCTCCTCAGCCTGCAAAGATCCTGGCAGTAATATATGGGAGAACTAAAGCCCTATATAACAGCAATGCCAAGTATACAGTAAAATGGACACTGGCTGAAAAGTTGCAGCCTTCTACCCCACCTTCACTGTGATTTTGAATTCCAAAACTTAAGGGAGCAAAAATTAAATAACTGATTAAGTGTAAGTAAAGGTTATTTTACTCAACTAACATGACAGAAAAGCATTTAGAATTATTTTTTAAAGGAAAACTGTACCCCCAGTATGAATACTTAACCAACAGATAGTTTATGTGAAAATGCTTAATGTAGATGTACATATAAGCTTGTTTATGCAATAAATATTTATAGAGACCATAAATAAGCTCATCACCCCAAAATCATTAGGTTCAAGTGCAAACTACATGGTGATTCACTCTATGACCCATTACCAGTTATATATAATGATTAAGGGCGAGGTTTTAACATTTTTACAATGAAAAAGTGTTTATTATTAGGCTTAAGGTTATATTAATAGATTTTGACTGATTCCTGTGCTGAGGTCCATAACGTTCAGCTTATACCTTCTTGAGGTTCTCAATCTATTTTTCGGCTAAATGCTTCCCTTCAGTATTTCTCTTGGAAACATAAACATCATGAATAGAATAGAACCAATTGGCCTTTCTAGTAGCTTTGCCTTTGTGAATGGAATCTCTGTTTGCCTCATCATCAGCTCCATCTTGTGGCAGAGTAGTATAAGGCCAAGTCTGGTATTCTTAATAGTGAAGGAATTTTCTAGCATTTCATCAAACTTTTATGAACAAAGAATTGCTTTCTCCTCCATCAGCCAGTTCACCAGCCTTTCAATTTCCACCTTTTTCTGCTATTAGTTTATTTCCCAGCCTTCCTGGTGGGAGAAATTCTGCATTTCACCATTGGCAAATTTTTTCACAAAACTGCTGCAAAAATTTGCGATCACAAAAATCTGCTGAGTGAGGAAAAAGTTGCGATCGAATCAAATAAGTTGTGGTCGAGTCAAAAAAGTTGCATTGCATAAAAAAAAGTTGCGCATGTCAAAAAAGCGAATGGGACAGAATTGCTCATCACTAGCAGTGATCTTTCCCTTTTCAAAAGATTTAAAGAGATGCTTCCTCGTTTTCTTCTAACTGCAGGTAGAGTTTCAGATGTGTTGGCAATTGGTTACACAGACATTAAAGTAGGGGTTTTTGATAAAGAATTCAAATTATTTGTTGTGTTTTAGGAAAATATTTTCACCATTGGATAGAATTTTACTATTTTCTGGAGAAACATAAAAAAATCATATTTGGAACTTCTTTTTCCACCTGCATTTGTAGAGCATAAATTGAGCTTTGATAAAGGTGTGAATTAATGAAACATGTTCCTGACAGTCAGGAAGGATTTCATAAATAAAACAATCCTTCTGGATTCCCCAGTTTGAACTATTATAAATCTGCCCCCTATTTTCCAATCAATTGTCATGATTATTTGAATGGATTACTTTTTTTTCAATTTATAGTAAATTTATAAACTGGAAGAAACCAGGTACAATCAAGTGAATTAGAAAGGACAATATTTTGTCAGAAGAAGTAAAGAACGACAGGAGAATCTGTACATTTTTCCAGGTAAAAACGAATGAATTAAAGGGCACCTAGCATTGGAAAATTGTTTCCTCCAGCGGAAGTGTGGGCTAATAAAGCCTGCGAGTTCTATGCCACCTGGACCAGGAAGAATCTCCCAGTACAGGCAGCCTGTTGTGCAATGTCACATGACGCATAACACATAATGGGCCTGATTCACTAAAGGGCGATAAAACGTGCGCTATTTTTATTGTGCGCTAAAATTTTTACCGCGTCTTAATTTTGGCGATTTTTCGCACGATTCACTATAAGCATACTCGTGCTTTTTTACCCGTGATATTGCATGCGTTATTTGACTCGCGAAGACTATTTCAATGCGGTATTTGCTGGTACATGTGCTAAATTACGCCCGTGAATAGTCGCCGCATATGAATGGTAGCTTAGAAATAGTGTATAAAAATTGTCGCCGCATATAAATGGTGTATATAAATATTAGCCACATATAAATGGTAGCATATAAATGGTATCATATAAATGGTATCATATAAATAGTAGATGCTTATAAATAGTAGCCACTAGTGATGAGCAAATGTGTTCTGGTTTCTTTAGTGAAAAATTAGCAAATCTTTCGAAAGATCCACGAAACGGCAAAAATGTTGTGGGGCAAAAAAATTGTTGCTGTGACTATTATTTTTTGACGCTTGTATCAATTTTTGTATGTGCGGTGAATTTTTGCATGGCGAATTTTTTCATGCGTTTTGCCATTGGCGGATTGTTTTGCGAAACGCATGAAAAAATCCGCCGCGAAAAAATTCAACGCACGTCCAAAAATTTGCTGCGAATCCATGCCTGGCGAAGCATTTCATCACTTGTAGCCAAATATAAATAGTCGCGCAAATGAACGCACGCCATGTTAGCCATACACGCCAATACTTGCAGAAAATTACTGTATTAAAAATGAACATTTCGCTGCAAACTGGCGGCTGCGTCACTCTAGGGGAAACACAGACTTCAATAAAAACACTGTAAGTCCATATTTTATTGCAAAAAATCATTTACTGTACTTTTGTATAATTTTTCGCCTGCCTGTAGTAGGTGTTAATTTCCGCATAGCCGAATGCGATATTTAGCGCGCAAAAGTTATAGTGAATCATGCGATCGTATTCTTTTCAGCGCAGAAATTAACGCATGCGGTAAAACTAGTGCGAGAAATAACCCATGAGAAAATGGCGATTTTTCGCACGCAATAATACTATGGTGAATCGCGTGCAAATTATTTTGCGTTTTTTAACGCAAAAAAGCGTGCGATAATTTTTATCACCCTTTAGTGAATCAGGCCCAATGTCACATGTCGCATAACGAGTGAGATAGGAGTCTTGCTAAACATGGTCACCCGCACCCAAGGGCAGGCTGAATAGTGGTCCCTACAAGCCTTTTTTGTTTGTTTGTTTTTTTGCAAAATGGCATTGTTTCCCTCATCTGGAGTGCAGGCTCTATTAGCTTTCGCCTCCAGTGGGGGGAAATGTTTTCTTATTATAGGTGCCCTTTAATATACCTAGAAGTGAGACTTGGCTGTTCCTGTTCTATCAGATGAATGCTATGTTACATTGGATGTCCAGAAAGAAATTGACAAGATAAGGCTAATCCAAGTCATTGCTAGGGATGCTTGGGGAAGTTAAGTAAAATGGCAGGGCTCAGTTAGTTTTTTACTAAGGCCACTGCAGTTTTTTCCTGAAAGGAGCACTGGTCTGGGAAAAAATGTAGTAATTAAATTCACTAGGGAGTACCTAAGCCATTCCAGCTGTGAGAGAAAATGCTCTGCCCTTCCACGCACATAACAGGTTGTAAGCTCATATTGTGTCTAACGTGTAAATACATGTTCTAGAGATATATCAACTTGCTGGGACAAGTTCACAAAATTCTTGACAGTTTGCCCCGTTTAAGCTGAGCTGTATTTTGTTTTTTTTTTGCAAATTGCTGTAAAGGTATTATGCCAAATCACTGAATTCATACATTGTGTCAAGTTTACATAACCATACATACATTATGGTTAGAGGCATATTCCATGGTATAATTGTCCACTTAGATTGTAAGCTCTATGGGGCAGGGACCTCCTTCCTACTGTGTCTCATACCACATGGCACTTACAGTGGTGTGAAAAACTATTTGCCCCCTTCCTGATTTCTTATTCTTTTGCATGTTTGTCACACTTAAATGTTTCTGCTCATCAAAAACCGTTAACTATTAGTCAAAGATAACATAATTGAACACAAAATGCAGTTTTTAAATGAAGGTTTACGTTATTAAGGGAGAAAAAAAACTCCAAATCTACATGGCCCTGTGTGAAAAAGTGATTGCCCCCCTTGTTAAAAAATAACTTAACTGTGGTTTATCAATTTCAATTTTCAATTTCAATATCAATTTCTGTAGTCACCCCCAGGCCTGATTACTGCCACACCTGTATCAATCAAGAAATCACTTAAATAGGAGCTACCTGACACAGAGAAGTAGACCAAAAGCACCTCAAGAGCTAGACATTATGCCAAGATCCAAAGAAATTCAGGAACAAATGAGAACAAAAGTAATTGAGATCTATCAGTCTGGTAAAGGTTATAAAGCCATTTCTAAAGCTTTGGGACTCCAGCGAACCACAGTGAGAGCCATTATCCACAAATGGCAAAAACATGGAACAGTGGTGAACCTTCCCAGGAGTGGCCGGCCGACCAAAATTACCCCAAGAGTGCAGAGACAACTCATCCGAGAGGCCACAAAAGACCCCAGGACAACATCTAAAGAACTGCAGGCCTCACTTGCCTCAATTAAGGTCAGTGTTCACGACTCCACCATAAGAAAGAGACTGGGCAAAAACGGCCTGCATGGCAGATTTCCAAGGCGCAAGCCACTTTTAAGCAAAAAGAACATTATGGCTCGTCTCAATTTTGCTAAAAAACATTTCAATGATTGCCAAGACTTTTGGGAAAATACCTTGTGGACCGACGAGACAAAAGTTGAACTTTTTGGAAGGTGCGTGTCCCGTTACATCTGGCGTAAAAGTAACACAGCATTTCAGAAAAAGAACATCATACCAACAGTAAAATATGGTGGCGGTAGTGTGATGGTCTGGGGTTGTTTTGCTGCTTCAGGACCTGGAAGGCTTGCTGTGATAGATGGAACCATGAATTCTACTGTCTACCAAAAAATCCTGAAGGAGAATGTCCGCCCATCTGTTCGTCAACTCAAGCTGAAGCGATCTTGGGTGCTGCAGCAGGACAATGACCCAAAACACACCAGCAAATCCACCTCTGAATGGCTGAAGAAAAACAAAATGAAGACTTTGGAGTGGCCTAGTCAAAGTCCTGACCTGAATCCTATTGAGATGTTGTGGCATGACCTTAAAAAGGCGGTTCATGCTAGAAAACCCTCAAATAAAGCTGAATTACAACAATTCTGCAAAGATGAGTGGGCCAAAATTCCTCCAGAGCGCTGTAAAAGACTCGTTGCAAGTTATCGCAAACACTTGATTGCAGTTATTGCTGCTAAGGGTGGCCCAACCAGTTATTAGGTTCAGGGGGCAATTACTTTTTCACACAGGGCCATGTAGGTTTGGATTTTTTTTCTCCCTAAATAATAAAAACCCTCATTTAAAAACTGCATTTTGTGTTTACTTGTGTTATCTTTGACTAATAGTTAAATGTGTTTGATGATCAGAAACATTTTGTGTGACAAACATGCAAAAGAATAAGAAATCAGGAAGGGGGCAAATAGTTTTTCACACCACTGTATATATATATATATTTATTGTATTTATTTATTATATCACTTGTCCTCCCTGTGTGTAATTGTGTATTCTGTAAGACTGTACAGCGCTGCGTACCCTTGTGGCGCTTTATAAATAAAGTTATACATACATACATACATACATAATTAACGCCTTTATGAATGCAATGCTTCTAGGGCTTGGCCTGTCGAACGCATAGCAGCTCAGTGTTTCAATTAGATGTGTTCTGGCTTCTAGTTTTCCATGAACCATACAACACTTTTGGAAGAGAATGGCTGGTAGTTTTAGTTGAAAGGGACCTATGAATGCAATGCTCCAAGTTGTAGTGCACATCAAATACAATCTGTATTAAAACACTATTTATTATTACATTTTTCCCTGCTGCAGCCAAATGACTAATGCTGAGTTTTTTTTAGCATGGGTAAATGAATATGCTCAAAGTACATTGTTAAGTTAGTGATTTCCTGAGGACTTATTTATAATTATTATGGGCTAAGGTGCAAAGTGCAACTGTTTTCTATATGGTGCATATTGCCTCTAGCCAGTTCCCATGTAGCACCAAAGCTGCAACTCTCACCAAACTGAGCTCAAAGAGTTGAGGATCTCACATGCAGTTCTGGCAGTGCTTTCAGTAATGGATCCCTATCACACCCAGGGTCGGACTGGCCCACCAGGGCACCATGAAAAAAGCCGGTGTGCTGGACACACGGACAGAATGTATGATGCCGTGGTGGAGCTCTAGGGGAGCAGAATGTGTTGGGCGATAATATACAGTGGTAATTACCTGCACTGGTGTTGTGCTGGTGTGGTGGGCCTTTTACTTTTTCTGGAGGACCATGTCTCCCTCTTTCCGACAGTGATCACACCACCTAGTTTTATTAGCCCAAGGTAACCATAGCCCTTTAGCTGTACAGATCTGTGCCTTGGAAAATTTACAGAGCTGACTTTCTCTGTTCGTATAGTAATTTTAATATCTAAAATAAAGCATTTTCAGCCAGTATTTCTTCCTTAAGAAGATCTTTCCCAAACTGGAGCTTATTTTTCCACTAATAACCCACCTGCAAGTAATTCAGCAACATGTATGAGCATGTTCTTTAAGTTTAGAGGAGGACCTGAATAGAAAGATAAGTAATAAAAAGTAACTATAAAACTGTAGCCTCACAGAGCAATTGTTTTCTGGCTGCTGGGGTCAGTGACCCCTGTTTGAAAGCTGCAAACAGCTTAGAAAAAGAAGGCAAATAATTCACATACTATGAAAAATAAGTAATGAAGACCAATTGCACCTCTTAAAGTGTGCTATAAAAAAGCCACCAGGACAGTAGTGATATCTTCCTAGCATCCCTTTAATGAACCTGTTGCACAAATTAATATGGATACACGTAAACCAGACTAGAAAAATATATCTAATAGAAGCAGAGGACAATGAGATTAGATGCACACCTACTACCTGCAATTATTGTAAGAGCAACAATTACAAGGTTGTACTCCTACAGTCCCCCTGCCGGGAAAATGAGAGGAAAATGTTCCATTAGCTTAATGAAGAGAGTGTGAGAGGACTGGAGAAGCATTTTATCATTATTAGCCCCTACAGAGTATAGCAAGCATGTAAAACACAGTCAAAGTGGAAGGGTAACAATTAAACTTGCTTGCAATTAACCCCTATGATGTTTAAACCATTTACCTGATGAGAAAATTAAAGAGAGCTGTATTTAGGGTTTCACTTCAGTATTCACTTTCATTTTCACTAAGAAAGAATTAGAGAGGAAGCTGCCTCTAAGGTATCTTCAGTCAAAATAGTAAAGCAGAATAAAAAGATATGTTTCCCTTTTTCTCCTATTGGTTCCTATTGGCAAACACTGACCTGTTATTTACCACTTGTAAAGGACCGCTTCTGTTTTGGATAAATAAGGAAAATGTATTCAGTGTGTACAATCAGGCCCAAACTTGCAGCCTGTAGATTCTGGCAAATGCCAGAGGGGCTGTTGGGCCCCTGTGTACTTGAAATGCTAGGTGCTATTTTGAATTTCAGTCTGGACCTGATGAATACAATTTCCCATAAAAATTACATGTATTAATGCTTAGCTTAGGCCATTCCTGTGTTTTTATACAAAATTATTCCTTGTAACCCAAAAATACCTAGTGCTTGGGATAAAGCAACTGTAGCAAATTCAATTTCAATTTCATTTTTAATTATTAAAGAAGACATCTTCCATTGTCTATTTCCCTAACTAAGTGAAAAACTAAAAAGCAAGATCTCTAGAAACAGAAACCTGGAGCACAGATCCCTAGTGTATGGACACTGTACAAAGTTTACTAGCCCTTTCAAATAATGAGGGGATAGGCTGATCTAGCTGTGAATGAATAGCTTTTTTTCCTACCTTTTATTGACATGAGTTATTGATAAAATACCAATGTGAAATTCCATGATTCCAGAATATTTTAATGTGTTTCTTTTAAATGCATTATTCTAAATAAATGCTGCATTGCGGCACAGATGCTTGACTCTTGAATTAAATCCAACAGATTTCGATATAGATACACTGAACTTTGCCAGTTGTTTTGGCAATGGAAAATAAATACTATTAGGAACAAATATATAATAAAGTGGCAGCACATTCCACATTGCTATGCAACAGAAGAGAGCACACACGTACAAGTCAAACATACAGATTACATACAAATACTAACAAACGGTCCCTGCTGTTTTACTGCAAGCTAAAAACTCCCTAAAATCAGAAATATGTGTTATCACCTAACAGGACTGACTGAAATGGAATTAGCATAAAACTGCCACATTAGAAAAAATATTTATGAAATACAATCAAAACAAAATTTTACATTCCCTATTTCAAGTAGATTTTTTCCTTGCATTTAACACTATTTTCCCAGTCCTACTGATCATAATGCATTTCAGAAGGTGCTCTACCCAGATTTTAAACCTAATTTTTCCAAACTGATTTACCTAAAAATGCCTGTTTGTCCTCTGTGAATGTCATACCAATGAAGTTTACAATACTAACTGCATGTATATATTGCCCTGGAAACTTCAGTAAATAGTGAATCTACACTAGTTGTTGCTTCCTACAGCTATTTACAAATTACTTGCTGCTTTAGATTGCAGAAAGGACTTGGAGTAGCTGTCAGGATCACTTTAAGGTACCAGTGGGCCCAGGGCTGCTGTAAGATGCCATAGACAGTCACTATTTATTGGGCTACTGGGGGCCTGTTTGGGCCTCTGTGTACTAATCCTAATTTGAGTCTGGGTGGGACTATGACAAAAGGCAATGTTTACATAATATTTGGAATGATTGGCTTAAAATATATCACTAGTGAAGTTCTCAGTGGTATATTTTTGGGAACAAAAAGGTGCTAAATATTTTTGGTACCTCAGAAAGACAAAAATCAAAGAAGTCGCTTTAATAAATTCAGTTTTTTACTCATAATAATCATCTTTGAATTTCAACTTCATACGAAAAAAGGGTTAACCCATCTCAGTTTGTGGCAGCCATGCCATTTATACACAATGGATGCCTAATGGAGGGGAAGGTTCTCAGGAAATGGTCGACCATCATGGAACTCTACATTAAACCAAAGCGCCTGTGATTGTAAAAGTAGAGAGGCTGATGGTCTCACGTCTAGAATTTGCATTATCTCAGTGCTGCTGTCCTGCGGCGTTGTCTAGCTCGACTTTTCCAACCCGTAATTTTTTTTAAAACCAATGAATTCTGAATGGTAGATTTCAGTTCTACAGGCAGCCTTATACAAGTTTGGGGATGATTATTATTATCAACATCACTGTGCCTTTTTAGTTACTGGTTAAATTAACATTCATTTGTTGGGGTTGCTGAGCAATATACATTATTTTACCTGCTGTGCTTTCAAAGTGGTCTTGTCATAGCAACAGCAGGCCAGCCTCAAAAAGCTTTTTCACAAATAGGCAAATTCATGTCTTTTGTGAATTAAAAGGTGTAATTATATCAGCTTCAATACATTTGACCGTAAAGGGCTAAAAATAAGTGAACTGAAAATGTTAGAAAATATTGAAAATTGAATAGAGTAAAGTAACGTATCATTTTATAGGAATATGAACAAAAAATTATACAAAATGTTTCTGGCATACTATTTTCAGAAGGCTGACATTTTTGCAGGTTTAATAATTAGCTAGGTAACTGAAATATTCCCTGCTCATTTTGGAAATGTAAAGGCAAAAGCAATAGAGTTTGTGTCTTTACTTCCTTCTGCTGCATATTTCTGTTTGCTTGCTCCTTGTGAGCAGTCATCTTTGCAAGGAAAGAGTCATGGATATATCCGTTGTTATTATAAAGCAGAACAAACAGAAATTTGCTGGGAAGAATTTGAATTTCTAAATATTTCAAATTTTTTTGTGATTGTCACAAGGTTATTTTCTCTGTTGCATAATAAACCGGTGCTGGGAATGCAGAAAACATATTTTCTCTTTGCTTCCCAACAAGCATTTTAGAAATTAAACCATTTTACATGCACATGACTTTGTTCTATTGCTGCCTGGTAGTTTTTGGTTTAGTTGTAACCAGGAATGTATTTACTGTCTCCATAATAGCATGGGTTTTCTCTGGGTTTCTTTCACACTCCAAGTTTCTTTTCAAACATACAGGCAAGTTAATGGGCTTCTAATGAAACCAAGTGGGTGTGAGATATGGACCTTAGATTGTAAGTTTCACTGGACAAGTTTCACCTTAAAGCTGCCGAACTGGCCCATAGTTTTGCTGTGATACAGCCAAATGGAATAGGCTCTGACCTGGCCTTACTCTGCTCTTTTTCTTACAGAATACCAAGCAATGTATGTATGTATGTATGTATGTATATCTTTATTTATAAAGCGCTACTTATGTACGCAGCGTTGTACAGTAGAATACATTAATACAAACAGGGGGTTATTAAGATAATAATAGATAAATACAAATACAAGATACAGTTGCAATAAGTTAAGAGTCAAAGACACAAGAGGATGGCGGTCCCTGCCCCGTAGAGCTTACAATTTATATGGGAGGGTAACTTACAGAAACAAATTGTTAGTTATCTTAGCCAGCCAGACAACCACTGATGTGTTTTTAAGCATACATATCAGTTTATATGGCATATTACCCAGCATGAGGACTGTTTAAATGTTTTAAAAATATACATTCAGCATAGATGGCATATTACCCATGGGACCCACTGAAATGTTTTAACCTATAAACTCAGCAGACATGGTATATTATCCAGCATGTAGTAATCCCTTTTCCTAGTACTTCATGATTAATATGAATATATGCAGGCACAAAAACGAGCACTGCTCAGTTTCATAACAATTAATAAACAAAGCTGACCGTGTAAAACGTTCAGCCCGGGTGTATAAACTCCAGGCTTTTACTCGAATCAAACAGCGTTAATTGGAAAACACATCAGAACCAACGTTTTTTTTCTATGAAACCTCTCAATGACTCCCCTCAGAGGCCCTGGACCTGTAGGTTTAGGTCAGACATAGCTTCAACAGTAGGTGGATAAGCAGTTCTGCAGCCAACTTGCTAAAAGGGAAACTACACCCCCAGTATTAATACCCAAACCAACAGACAGGTTATCTAAAATTAAGTGGCCTAATTGGAATATATATATATTCCCTTGAGCCACCATTTTGATTACCCAATGTCACATACTACTAACAAGCATATTTTTATAAAAATGGTTTATTTAAACAGGGTTTCAGGTATGAGTTGCTTTATGCAATATAATAATAATAATTCATATTGTTAAAAGTACAATTGTCTTACGCGTTTTGTATCTACTGATATGTAGTCATAGGCCATCTTGCACAATATTCAAAAAAAAGTTATAAAGGAAATGAGGTCACGTGATCAATGGCACTCTAACAAATTAAACAATTAAAAACCTGTGAAAAACAATAAACAACAATATGAAAACTTTATCTTATCTTAAGATGAAATGAAAACATAGGTTTATACAGATACGCTAAAAGATTAATAAAATGTAAATCTTATTTCTATTATTCTACTTATAAACTCACAGAAAACCTTGCAGAAAGCTGGATCATTGCCGCACAATCTACACATCATAAGGGAAGTTTCCATCATGAATGTAAAAGTAATTATGAATGCAAAAGAAAGGCAGAAAAGATCTCAAAAAACAAAGCATGTTACATCAAACCTCTTAATTATCGGGGGTGTTGTGTCGCTAAACTAAAAATCCAAAAACCTCTCTACATAACAACTTAGAGAACAATCTACATCCCTACAGAAAGGAAAAACTCTTTTTACACTACTTCCATTGTATTCTCTGAAATGTTTTGACACTGTCAATGTTTCGGAACCCAATGCTATGTGGCTTATGTGTTCCCTCATGCGATTTCTTTAATGGTCATGAAGTGCAAACAACATATTGTATATTACAATTTAAATATGTAATTTAATAAACTAGTGCTGCAGTTTAGGTTATACAGGTATAGGACCCATTATCCAGAATGCTCGGGACCAAGGGTATTCCGGATAAGGGGTCTTTCCGTAATTTGGATCTCCATACCTTAAGTCTGCTAAAAAAACAATAAAACATTAATTAAACCCAATAGGATTGTTTTGCATCCAATAAGGATTATTTATATCTTAGTTGGAATCAATTACAAGGTTCTGATTTATTTCTACATAGAAAAAGGAAATCAGTTTTAAAATTCTGAATTATTTGATTAAAATGGAGTCTATGGGAGACAGGCTTTCCGTAATTCGGAGCTTTCTGGATAACGGGTTTCCGGATAAGGGGTCCGATACCTGTACCACATTTTATATACTTTCTTTTGACATTTGCATGTGGGCACGGGTCTCACGTGGAGTTGGTCCACATGTGTAAGTGCCTATGGTATCTAGCCAAGTACCACCTGCTGGCTTGGCAGATAGATATATATATATATTTGCTTATGTTTTACATCACCATAAAGAACTGGCAGATATTTGATAAATATATGATAGGACTATACACCAGCAATAAAGTGTTGCATTTTATCATAGGGGTAAGATGTACAGCCAATACTCCTGGTAATTTGAACTCTTTATGAGTTCCTGAGATCGCTTGAAAGGAGTCTTTTCACTGGCTGCTTTAATCCGAGAGTTCAAGATCACTTATTCTCTGAAGCAGTGAGACATATAAGGATTAGTGTCATGTTTTAAACTATTGTAGAAAGTGATGCTGAAAGTATCTGTTATGAGAAATCTTTGCGATACTCTGTGATTGTTGTATAGTGTTCAAGCACACACAATGTTATTATACGTGGCCCATCTTTACGGATAATGTTATATGAGTCGATGTTTTGCATTTTGTGCTCACAACTTTTAATATGTTATAGAATGTCCTTTTCCTAGCAACTTTGCAATTGGTCTTAATTATTTATTTAATAAAGTTTTTGTTAAATTATTTTAATTAATTATTTTCTTCCTTTTTCAAGGTTTGAGATGACCTCAGCACACAAAAATCTATTTCTCTGTGAGGCTACATTTTTTTTCTTATTGTTACTTTTTATTACTTATATTTCTATCTTCACATTTCCATAATCCAGTCTCTCATGCAAAGCACTGCTTGGTTGCTAGGGTAAATAATACCCAAGCAACCAGATGGCTGCTTAAATACCAGACTGGAGTGCTGACAAACAAAAAGCTAAACAACAGAAAAACCACAAAAAAATAAAAAACGAAGACCAGTTGCAAATTGTCTCAGAATATTACTGTCTGCAGCATACTAAAGGTTAAGGTGAACCACCCCTTTAATGTTTAATAGGTAGGCAAGATAATTTTAGCCAACAAGTATTTTAAAGTATCTTACCAAACTGGAATAAATATATCAGTAAATATTGCCCTACATCCTTTCCCTTGATCCACCATTTAGTGATGGGCTGTGTGTTCCCTCAGAGATCACATGACCAGAAATAATGCAGCTCTAACAAGAAGAAGTATGGAAGCAAAAAGACAGAACTCTGCCCATTAATTGGCTGATGAGGCCTAGCATGTATATGTGCCTTGGCTTGTTTGTGTGCACTGTGAATCCTATGATCCCAGGAGGTGGCCCTTAGTACGTAAAATGGCAATTTTCTGTAGGATTACCCAATGGCACATACTACCAGGGATGCACCAAATTCACGATTTGGTTCTGGATTCGGCCTTTTTCAGCAGGTTTCTTTAACCCTTCCTTATCCTTATGATAAGGGTTTTGGCAGGATCCTAAAATAGTGTATTCGGTGCAGGTGCATCCCTACATACTAATAAAATATATATTTTTAAGAAAATGGTTTATTTAGATACGGCTGGGTTTTCCATTTGCGCTATTTAATGTGATATATTTTTATAGAGACCTACATTGTTTGGGATGGGGGGTATAGTTTTCTTTAAATGGTATAGGCCAAAAACATCTATAATTCAATCAAACCATATGAAAATATTATCATTTTGTTTAATAATAAATGACAATAATAATTGCTATTACAAATGACTGTATAATAATAATAATTTTCATTCCTAATTTACCAAATTATTACAGTACACATGAGTTGTTCACCTGTGAGACAATTAGAATTCAGTGGTACATTCTAATGTGTAAAAGACCCATTAGATACCCCAGACATGCAAGACTGAGAAACAAATACCTAAAGCAGGCAACCAAATCTACCCCAAAAATGCAGTTCAGCACACTTCATGAAACCTACCAAAGAAACCCACAACAGAAAAATCCCTGCCATGTATGTGAAGGATACGTTGTATGTGTATGAAAGCCCTGAAATGGTGAGTTATATCTTGGCCACTTTACTGAATTGACTCTTCAATTTAATAATGCTCCCTTTGTTCAGAAAGAAATCCCTGCAGGTTCATCAACCTTTGACTTTGAGCGGTGAATGGCAGAACATGCGCACCCTCGTGCTGAAAGAATTCTTCATCAGCAATTTGCTTTCCAAGCTTTGTGATCAGTCCTGTTACAGATCAGTGTAAAAGGAGCTATTTCTTTTAATTAGGGCTGAGTAACTCACCTTGTTGTGGTCAGCTTTAGTTTCCTCAGCAGCTTCACTGAGTAAAGTTAATTGAATCCGGAACGCCATCAGAGGAACACTGAATTTGTCTATAGTTTCACATCTAACGGCCACTCTGATCTCATGTAGAAACAGATACGGCGCACCTGCTGAGCAGCCAGAGTAGTGATGGTTGGATGCTGCACATACAGATCTACACCTGAAGCAAGCATGACTTAGGAACTGACTTTTAATAATTTAACTGGTTCAATAAAATTCTTTGCATGATGAACAACATAAAAAGGTCTGATGCAATGGATACACACGGTATATATACACACTAGCAATAAAAGGTTTGAAATTAAAGTTCTGTCATGAGAAAACTTTTTTTACAAAAAGCATCAGTTAATATATCCACTCTATAGCATGTTTTAAAATCAATTTTTCAATTATTTTTTTTAAGTTTAATTTTGAAATTCAACATGGGGCTAGCCATTTCCTTGCTTTCCCAGGTGCCCTCAGCCATGTGACCTGTGCTCAGACTTCAGTCACACTTTACTGCTGCACTGCAAGTTGGAGTGGTATCACCCCCTCCCTTCATCCCCCAGCAGCTGATCAACCGAACAAAGAGCAGGTAACAAGATAGCAGCTCCCTGGCACATGTATTGCAAAAAATGTTCCTATTGCCCACCTAGTGGTAGATATGAACATAGCACTCAATAGTAATAATCCCAGTCTGGCTCACACAAGTCATGATTCCTCCAGTTACACTGAGTAGAAGAAACAATAGCTTATCTACGAGCACTTGCATTGTGAAGTGCTATCTCTTTGTGAAAGCTCTTGATCAGGCACAATGACCTGAAATCACTTAAGAATAAAATGTTACATAGTAGAATAAGTTATTTGACATATACACAGTATAATTTAGTAAAAAAAACTACACCATAAATCAAAAAATAATCCCATTAACCAGAAGTATTCAAGTTTTTTATAAAAAATTGATTAATTTGAATTCCAGCTTGCAGTCCATTGGCACTCTAGTTGTTTGTAGTTTTTAAAGATATACAGCGAAAATTTTAACCTACAGCTTTTGTGGACCTACAAGCTTTTTTCTTTGACATTATGGTGAAGTTCGAAAACAATCAAAGAGGTGATCACAACATTTTAGTGTGTACAATAATTCTTACCCGTAGTAAGGATAGGTCCGGGTGCTCATGCCCCAGACCTTTTAGCTTAGGGAGCCATCATGGAGACAACGAAAAAAAAGAATCCCATGACTAAGTACCCTTTGGTACGAAACGCGTAAGGCTTCCTGTTTTTACTTATGGATTGAATAAAATTTATACGTTTTTTTATTAACTTCCTTTTTGTCTGCTCTTTTCTACACTTTTGGATATCCGGAGTGCCTGCCTACTATTTTTTCGTTGTCTCCATTATGGTGAAGTTACTTTGGACCAAGCCAGCTGGGTTGCCTAGGGCACTGACTTGTAGTGTACAATAACATTCTTATATACATCTCTGTTGTTAGAGAAATACAACTGTGAAAACATTGTGGTACAGTTGTAACATCACTTAAGTATTGTAGGGAATATTACACCCCCAACAAAAATGAGAAGAAAAAGATAGAGATAGATAGGTCTATACTGCAACCCTCAGACCACACCCCCAAGCAATAACACCACAAAGTGATAATTTACCTTTAACTAAAATTTATATGGCTTAAATAGTGGGACACTATACCTGCACTTCATCAGGCACTGTTGAACTACAAGTTCCATATTCCTTTTAAAACCACATTTTCTTTTAAGACCACCTACTGGTTAATTAAGAAACTTAACACACAATAATAGTAGCAAGGTTTCCTCCAATGTTGTAGATCTTTCAACATTACTAATAACATCTGTAGTGTCTTTCACATATAATGGGGTACATAAGACAAGCCTCAAAATAGGGAATATATTGACTAGCAATGAGTGAATCTGTCCTGTTTCACTTCGCCAAAAAAATCGTGAAATGCTATACAAGTATACAAAATAAAAACAAATCAATTGATTTTATTTAGTATATATGTAAAAACTGTGTATAATTTATAATAATATGTTGTATTGTAATATGTTGATTTTTTCCTCTGTGTTCTCATGGGTAGTTGCTTGTATAAATAGCCACTTTCTTTTTGTCTCATTTAGCCTGTGATTAAGTAGCTCATGTGTGTTGTTCTAAATAATTTTTTGGCCATAACTGTATCTTTTGGTTTCTGGTGTTTATTTTCTATATATTTTGCTGTGGGCTCCATCACCCAATTTACACTTATACAGCTACTAATTCATTTCAGAACTATATGGTTATAATAAGCTTTGTTGTTAAGTTTTGTGGCACTGCTACTTACTGTAGTTATGCCCTTTAGACAAGATTTAAACAGACCCATATCAGTGCAGGATTCCAGGGGAATTTTCTCATGTTCATACGCCACGATGACTGATTTGTTTCTTGATGCAGCTCAGGTCATGCGAGGACATCCTGCGAACTCACTCTGTTGGGGGTCTTCAAGGACTATGTCTGGGAAACCTTTGTATAAACCAAATTACTCATGCACTATTAATATACAATATTTTGACTTAGCCAAGAAACTTAAACTCATCATTTTATTGGAAAGTGATCACAGCCCGCCTCATCATCCCAAAGAACTGGGGAGAAATATTTCCGATTTTTCTTAGTGCAATAACATTTTTCATTACAACTGTAGATAATTACATATAGCATCGACATGCATTAATAAGGACATGGTGGATATAAAGAAAAACTTATTTCCTTTTGGTATTCAGATTAAATATAATTATTTACCAGTAGAGGGTTGCTAATAATGGCTTCAAATGCCCAGTAAGTATATTTACTTAGGTTTGCTTTCTCAGTGTTTCATATAATTGCTAACAAATGTAAGCACTACCCCACACATACAGAACTGTTTGCTCGGAGTTAGTATGTTCTCAGTACAAAAATCCTATTTCTTTTTTTTTTTTTAAAGGACAATATATATAATTGAACAGCGCAGACATTTGAAATTGTAAAGGGACGGTGGTTCTTTATAGCATCATAAACAAACTTCATTACATATTCCTTTGACTTCCTAACTCAGCAAAAAAGACTTTAGTGCTTTGAACGTGGAAAATAGATTACATTCTTGGCCCTTGGAAAAAAAAAAAGGTTATGGAGAATAAACGCTCGCCCTAGTAGTGTTCGAGTGATCTCCCTAATCTTAGTTGCACTTTGTCAGAACGAGGTAACTGGTAGTTAAGTGAAAAACCCTAGATCAAAGAAGGGATTAATCGCCAACTGAATCGCTGCTGAATAAACCTGTCATTCAAGAAAATTATTTCCACTGAACCCGGCAAAGGATTGAAAGCATTTGCATAACAGGGACCAACGTACTTCAGCCAGGTTAAAAGGTTCTGAATTCATCTCGTGTTTAGCTTTTCGCCTTCTTTTGCTTTCAACAGTCATGTACAATGGCCCCTAATCTGATAATACAGCTAACTATCTAAATGATGTCAGTACAGGAAAGTATTGCAAAAAGTTTGCATGAAGGATGGATCAATTTCACTTTCAGCAACTCCTAAATCTGATTTGTCGGAATTTAAAATGTAATCCTCAGAAAAAGAAAGAAAAAAAGGAAAAAAAAAAGTCGCTTCTACCCACGGATTGTTTATTAACACCCTTTTACTGACCTTATTCGAATATTTTTTTTTTAACTCACATTTTTTTTCCCGTTAATGACAAAGCTTGAAGGCCTCTAATCTTGACCCTTTGAGCAATGCCATACCTTTGAGACTTACTATAGCAAACTGTGAAAGAGGCTCATCCTCTTAATGAAGCATTTCCTTTATGATTTACTGGTGTAATCCACGTTAAGTCAATCCCAATAAAACAAAGTACATGATTTTAAGATTTAAAATCTGCTCCCTACTTCAGGATTACAACAGAATACACACGCCCAAGCACACAACCATGTACAATGTTTAATTTCTATGTAATGCTATTCAAAATATTATAGGGCTCATTCATGCCCTTAAATGCATATGCAGTCAGGTGGGAGTAGGACAACTTTCCGTATAATATAAATAATAAAATACCTTTCGTATATTTGTGTAAGCTGCTCAGTGATTGCTGCCTTCCTTTCCAAATTGTGTGCTGCTTTAAAGGAATCTAGGAGGTACCACTACCCCAGCATCAATTGTTGCAGCACACTTGCACCTAAAGAAATTGGGCGCAGACGCAATTTCACATGGAACACCAGAACTGACGCCACCTGGACTTTTGTACAATTGCACCCAAGTTGCAACAAAGTTCACACGCAATTGCATTCATTTTGGCGAATCAGACGCTATTGAAGTAGATGCAGCACAAACAAGTCAAGTGCATCGCCCCCTTGCGGCCACAAATAGAAAATTGTAAATGAATACAATTATAATAATCACAACACCATAAATAATAAAAGAAAAAAAATTCAATGTTTTATTTCAGAACTTTAAAAAAATTTTGTTTGAAACCATTCTCGACTCGACTGTATTTTCTGCCTATAATGTAATAGTAAAAACAATCTTTTGAGTTGTACATAAACCTTTTTAGAACATTGCTAATGAGTTCTCCCACTGGTACAGTAACGGGGAATCAGATATACTGTGTATTAAAGTAAATATTTTCTGCTACCTGGGCCAAAGCCTTTAAAATCATTGGGGGGCATTTGCGCATAGTTTTTTGCAAATGGTTGTTTGCGAATGTTTTCCCCTAAACGCTTACATTTTGCACTGCTGTGCTCATCTTTCCTTTTTTTGTGTGAATTGCACACAAAAATGTGTTGTGATTTGCATGAGCATGCCCTCTGTGCACGTTTATTATGCGCAAATATAGCGTCAATCTTCTCTTTGCGAATATAAATTCGCAATTTGCCAAATCAGTTTGGTGAAGTTGTTTTAACTCTGACATTTGCGGTGTGAATAAAAATTATGTTTACGCATGAAATGCACCAGTCTTGTCATGCTTTATAAATGTAAACACGGGCAGGGAAAATATGTTCACTGTGTGAATAATTTTGCTTTGCACAAATTTTATAAATGATCCCTTCAAAAACTTCTTTTGATTTTGAGGTTATAGGATTTTGAGGTAGCTTCTTTTATCAAGCATCTGGAACCAGCAGCCTTCCAAATGTCGGTAACCCACCACTCCCAATATCTGCAGCAGAAGGACCATGCAATAAACATCTACTGATGTGTACGAGTAAAATATGTTATGTGTGTGGTATCACAACTGATAATTAGCATCACTGTAACATTTACACAGCTCCTTACCCATGCACTATAATGCACATAAATGTTTTTAGGTAGATTATTCCAATAGTCTCTGTATTTGAGACTACTGACTAAGCTCTTGCCAATACTGTAATACCCCTTAGATGAATAAGATGACTTATGCCTGGAAGCACATATTCTATAAACATACAGTATGTCACAAGTACATTTTACATTTCTCTTGTTCTTATTGTGTATGCTTTTATCTGTTGTAGCTGCAGGAGATATGATATTGCTAAATTTGAAAAAAGGACAAGAGGGACCATTTAAGATGAAGATTTTAGATGAGTGCCATAGGGTGCAGGCATTTCAGCACCTGTGCCTCTCCAGAGAATACAGGACTGCCTGGTACTGCCTATCCTATAGGGAATGCCACAATATGCTTGGTGCAATAAATCCCTCTCCAATGGCCCCTTGAACCTTATGTTGGATTAAAGTTTGCCACGTGTGCTCTGCAACTGAGCACTAAGGGATGAAATTTTGAGCCCTAAGTACTACTGTACTATATTGTAAATTACTACTTATATCAATTGTCATAATAAAATAACATATATATATATATATATATATATATATATATATATATTCTGACTATACATGTGGATAGATAGATAGATTGTATTGTACAGAAGAAGGGGAACCTGATTTGCTTAAATTCTGGAACATAACCCAATATAATTTGTAATATAAATATAATAATTATATAAGTTACAAGGTATTTTATCACAAATATACTATAAACAATCTGTAAAGTCAGATTATTTTACAAACGCTTAATGTGTGTTCACCTGTTTTAATGGGCACCTTCACAATCCTTTTCTAGATGTCCAAAACTGTAAGCATTCTCTTCCTGAAATGCAGCAATACAGGTTTCATTGTACTAACAATAACTCCTTATGCAAATGAAACGTTATACACTATTCAGCCCTTCAAAGGAGCTCTTAGACACACTGAAGACTCAAAGCATCTTTCAAGTTAAATGTATGCAAAGAATAGTTATTAAAGAAAATTAATAAAGCCCATATTGAGATAATTTTTTTAAAAAAATGATTGAAGTTTTAACCCAAGAAAGGACTCTCTTATTTTCGGATAGCTTAGTATAAGAACTTGTCAATCACGATTAAGTGTCTAGAATTGGAATCCCTTTGAAATGCAGCTGTTTCTTCTTTAATTGTGGCAGTGGAGTCCAAAGAAAAGAAAGGTCTAGCCTTAAGGATGGGTAAGGAATACAAACTAGGTCAGGATTAGCCGGAGAGTTCAAAGGTCGCTAATTACACTAAGGAGTTCCCAGACATAGGGAGAACATTAAACAGGTCATCTACTAAACTGGGGAAACAGACTTTGCCTTCAAAAATGTATCTCAAAGTGACAGATTTCAGGGCAAAATCAAAAGCATTACAGGGGATGAGAACAACAATGGGTGAAAAGTGTTGTTTTTAGCACCACACAGCAGAGGAGAGGTGCCTGAAGATGGTATCAGCCTGTTGGGCTGTGTGAGGTAGAGGAAGAGGACCCCATACTGAATGAGGATTGTGTTTTTTGTTTCATGGCTTTTCAGCTACTCATTGCATTTTGATTAAAAATGTGTGGAACCCGTTGGATCTGTTAGTAGTGGCGCCAACTAGCTGTGTTTTAAATTAACTCTGTCACTAAGGAAAATCCATAAGAGCGCAGAATCACAGCTGGGAAATCGGTCACAAGAGGTGCCATTCCCTAATTTCCATCAGAAGTCTAACAGGCTTCTAAAGTCAGCACAACTTTGATAGACACCACAGGCAGAGAGAGAGTATATTGCTATGTTCTGTCTGCAGAGACATCACAATTGATGCAATTTAAATCGAAGACAGGTTTGCACGCTACATGTAAAAGTATATTTTGGTACAGGTGTGGGATCTGTTACCCAGAAACCTGCTATGGAGAAAGCTTCAGGAATGCTATCTCCCATAGACTCCATTTTTATCAAATAATTCAAAATGATTTAAATAAAATGATTTCCTATTTCTCTGTAATAATAAAACAGTACCTTGTACTTGATCCCAACTAAAATAATATTAACCCTTATTGGAAGCAAAACAATACTATTGGGTTTAGTTAATATTTAAATGATTTTTAGAAGACGTAAATGGGTGGTTCACCTAAGCTAACTTTTACTAGGTTATAAAATATCATTCTAAGCAACTTTTCAGTTGGTCTCCATTATTTATGTTATAATTTTTTCATTATTTGCCTTCTTCTTTTAACTCTTTGCAGTTTTTAAATGGGGGTCACTGAGCCCAGCAGCCAAAAAACTATTGCTTTGTGACGTTACAGTTTATTGTTGTTGTTACTTTTTGTAAATTTCTTTTCTATTCAGGTCCTCTACTTTTCATATAACAGTCTCTCATCAAAACCACTCCCTGGTTGCTAAGGTAACTTGGACCCTAGCAACCAAATAACTGCCAAAACTCCAAACTGTGCTCCTGAACTGAAAATGAAATAACTAAAAAACTACAAATAAAAATTGAAGACCAATTGCAAATTGTCTCAGAATATTACTCTCTGCATCATAGTAAAAGTTAACCCAAAGGTAAACAACCTCTTTAAAGTATTTCAAATGATCGAAAGATCCCTTATCTGAGAAACAGAATGTAACAAAATATGTGGGGGTCAATTTATTTGCAGCTTTTAGAACACATAAGATGCAGAGAAGGTGTTGATAATCCCATGCATACTGGGCATCAAGCTTTTCAGAAGATGTCTGACATTCATATTTTGGATGCTTATCTTAGCACTAAGGAGATATAGGAAATAAGATGTTGTAAATTGCTAACCAGGGGCTGGAGGGTGGGAGGCATGTATGCGTTCTCACATACCTTCTGGGAGGGACAGGACTAAAATGGATTCTGTTATGATTTTTATGGTATTTTTTTTTTACTAAAGTACAGTTTACACAGAAAATAATTCACTCTACCATTTAAAATTGTATTCTTGAACCAACAAATGTATTTTTTTAGCCGTAATATTGGTGTGTTGGCAGCCATTTCAGTGCATTGTGCCCGATTCTGAGCTTTCAGAAGGGGCCAGCATATGAACTGAACTGCTTTCAGATAAGCTATTTTTTTTCTACTCAGGAGTCATGACTTGCTTGAGCTGGACCTGGGTGTTTTACAACTAACTGCTATTCTCATATCTACCACTAGGTGGGCATGGGAGCATTTTTAGCAATGCAGGTGTCAGGGAGCAGCTATCTTGTTATCTTCCAATTGTTCTGCTGATAGGCTGCTGGGGAGAAAGGGAGGGGGTGATTTCAAATTGCTGTGATTATATCTAGCTCGTCAACAGTGGTTTTGGATTTAGCATAAATGGCAGCCGCTGCAAATCTGCAACAGAATTGGTCAATACATTTGTATAACATGGAGTGCAGTTTATTGTCAAAACAATACAAAAAGACAAGTACAACAAAGCAGAAGGCTTATGCATAAAAAGATCTGCTTGTCACTGGTGCTGGTGCTTTGGAGTTCCATATGTAATAGTCTGAAGATATGAGTTCTCTGGCTAGAAAGGAAAAAGAGAAAAAAAAAGAATGTTTCATTACATTAAACTTTATGGGTCTTTATGATGTGATACTTATCTATGCAAACAAGTACAAAGAATATATTGTTTATGCATAAATGACATACTACTAGTAGAGAAGTAAAAATGCAAAATTCATAGCAATCAACAGTGTTTTGACTAAAAAGAAAACTCCATGATTTCCTATTTTGCCATTCTAAAGCTCTAATAAGAAAGTTGGGCTGTTTAACAAATATAACTTATGCAGAAAAATAAATTTTGGCTATTGTTTTATTTTGAAAAAAAGCACAATTCTTGTTACAGAGAATTATATGCTTCCGCATGTACTCTCTAACCATTAATCAGAGAACAAATAATGAGCTCTCTATAAGCAACCCCCTTGCTTCAACCTTTGTTGTGACTGTTTTTGTTTACTGATAAATCAGGGGGATTATCTGTACAATGGCTATTTATCACAAGAACCACACATAGGGACACATTTACTAATCCACAAACGCTCCGAATGCGTTTTTTCATAATGATCGGTATTTTTGCGACTTTTTCGTATCTTGCACGTATTTTTCGCGACTTTTTCGTCGCCGGCGCGAAAAAATCGTATTGTTGTGCCAAGTACGAAAGTTTCGGATTCATTTAAGCTTCGGTATCGTGACTTTCCTTGGGCCAGGTTGAAGCTGCAGAGTGCCATTTATTCTATGGGAGGCTTCCAAAATCATGCAAAGTTGGAAAGGTTTTCCTGCCGTTTACGATCGTTCAAAACGAAAAAGTCGCGAAAAATATGAAATGTTGTGACTGCGACTAAAAAGTCACAATATTTTCGTTTTCAATTCGAATTTTTCCCATTTGGGATTCGAATTCGTGTTTTGGTAAATCTGTCCCATAGAGAAGCTTCTATTTGTCCTGTTTAGATGAAGGAATAACATAAAACGATACATTTTTGTGATTAAAACAACTGGCAATAAAGTATGTTGCGCACAAGCCCTAGTGATCGAATTTATGTTGCACAGGGAGGTATACTGCCCCTTTAACTAATAATGGCAATGGTGTACCTTAAGTGAACTTTCATAAACAAGCATGTAAATCAATTTAGGGAAGAGAACAGTGAGGTAAATGCCTTGGGGATCGCTGGATTACATTACATAACTCTTTATTCCCTATTCCCAGTATAGGATGCTCTACTTTTGACAGGAGACTATGTGAAAAACAACATCATACAAATCCCAGGCAAGTACTTAATGTCACAATGCACTGTATAACAAGGTGCTCTTACACGTAACAATTTTCGGCTTTGCTGATGAAAACACTTGCATAGTCTGTTGGTCCGCATAACAGCCAGTGAGACTATAGTCAGGAATCCTAAAAGAAAGCTGAACAAACACAAAAGAACACCTGTAACCATAGGTTGTTTTAGTAACAAGGGAAATTCATCTCATAGGCACAATAACTTCAAAGCAATGTCTAGAATGCAGTGCAAAATAAAAACCGGTCCCTCGAGAATGAAAAAAAAAGTACAGTTATGCTCAGGACCTGCCGTTTTCCAAAAAAGGGGTCTTTGTGTAATTTGGATCTCCATACCTTAAGTCTGTTTAACAATATTAGCATTGAAACCCAATAGGACTGTTTTGCCTCCAATAAGGATTAACGATATCATTGTTGGGATTAAGTACAGGTACAGTTTTATTATTACAGAGAAAAAAGAAACAGTTTTAAATTTCTGAATTATTTGCTTAAAATGGAGTCTTGGACAATGGCCTTTCCATAATTCAGAACCTCCTGGATAATGGGTCCCATACCTGTGCTCAAATCAAAGTTCTATCAAGGGCTGGTAATTTTTGTGACTTTTGCAATGTAATAAATGTACATTTTTCTTTGCAACAATACCACACAACCATTTTTTTAAGGGGTTGTTCACCTTTAAATAACTTTTACAATGACATAGACATTGATATTTTATGGTTTTTCTTTTGTATCAATTTGTTCGTGTTTTTTTTAGTTATTTAGCGTTGTGTTCAGCAATTCTACCATTTAGAATTTCAACAGCTATTTGTTTGCTAGGGTCTTGTTTCAACCAGTTGAATTAGAAACAGAAATATGAATAAAAGGGGGACTGAATAAAAGGATTAGGAGTAAAGAATAACAATATTAATAAAACTGTAAAGCCTTAGAGCAATCTTTTTCTATTTAGTTTATCCGCGTATGTTCGCAAACTTTCAGCATATGTTCGCAGTTTGGGTTCGCGCCGCGTTTTCCGCCTCGTTTTTTATCGTCGCAAAAGTATTGTACAATACGCCGCACAAGTCACACATGGCGTTTTTCCGCAAATCCCGTTTTCATGGTGTTTAGCGCGACATAGCAAAAAAGCCGCGTATTTTCGCTAGAATAGCTTGCGTTTTTTGCGCAACTCTGTGCCAACAAAGTATTTTTCAGAGAAGTTTTTGCCCTTGATCCCCCTCCTGCATGCCACTGTCCAGGTCGTGGCACCCTTTAAACAACTTTAAAATCAGTTTTCTGGCCAGAAATGGCTTTTCTAGTTTTTAAAGTTCGCCTTCCCATTGAAGTCTATGGGGTTCGCAAAGTTCGCGAATATTCGCGGGTTTTGGCGTAAGTTTGCGAACTTTTTTTTTTTTAGGTTCGCTACATCCCTAATCACACATACATGTGCCCTAGTATGTTTGGTTACTACACCATAAAGGCACTTTACCCATAACACAAGGAAGAGGGCAGTTCCAGCAAGAAGGACACAGAAGATAAGCAAAACCAATTTTTAGGCTTAATTGGGAAGATAAAGTACCTTGTGCATTCATAAAACTTAAAGGACATGTAAATCCCACACACAAAAATTTAATTAGTGAACAGCTTCTTTGAATCTTTCAATACCTGCCACTCTGGTTGTCCAGAGATTAATAGTAAGGTTGCAAAATCTCCTTATTCAATTAGATTTCTTTCTCCTCCTGTAACCCACTTGGCCCCTCCCTCAGGAATTTGCTTTGATTTCTGGCTTGCCAGACATGCTCAGTTCTTCCAAGCTCAGATTACTAAACACACCCCCAGTTTAGCAGCCAGTAAAGAGATGGCATTGCTGGTTCCCATAGAAACTCAGCTCTAGCCATCTGCTTTAATTTTTTTCTCCTAACCAACTCTCCTGAGCTCATCTCAAACAAAGCAGAACTTTTATGAGATAGTTCTGCCTGTGTGAACCTATATTCTTGATGAAATGTACGCTGAATAAGGGTCTGTGTGCCTGTATGCTGTTTGCAGATCTAAATGTAACTGATAATGTTCAGAGGAAAAATGGCCAACGCGTGAAAGCTGCTATTTGCTTAAGAAAAATGTGATGGTGCTAGTAAACAGAGGGGGTATATGCAGTACAGATAATGCCATTTGGGTGGGGGAGACATGTCCAACTGATATACATTGTAGGCTTTACAGGTCCTTTAAGAAGCAAACGGACTTTTGGGGCCCACATTTCCCCTTTTATATAGATTTACACCTTTAATCTGGGACTAAACCATATTTCCCACTGTTAAGTCACCATCTGCCTGGGTTAGCAGGTCACAGGAGCTACTACTATTAAGGGCAGATTACTTACTAAACTGACTGCTTCAGTAATTGTTGCTTATGGCTATTCCACACAACTTAGTGTGTTGGCATGTCTTAGTAACATTTTCACTGCCAGCTTTGCTGATTGGAGTAGGAAGGTTCCTATTAGTATGTGTTAAAGGAAAGCAACAGCTTCACCATACATATATACAAATTACTGGCTGCATACTTTATCTTATAATTAAGCACCCACATCAAGAATGGATCATGAAAAACCAAGCTGTTCTGCTGCAAAACTAAACCTAGCATCCTCCGCAAAGAAATGCCGAGGGCTACAATTCAACAGTAGCTGCTTAGCAGTTAGCTTACTTTAACATATCCTGTGGCCCCAACACATATAGGGTCTGCAGGATCATTTGGATGGGCCTCAGAACTGAAGGTTGCTGTTCCATTCAATGAAATTTCAAGTGATTTGGGAAATTTTTGACCTGAAAAAAGAGATTTAATGGTTTAATTCAAACAAAATGAATTAAGAAATATTTGTCAGAAGAATGCAGAGATACCTACCAATTACCCATACCAAAAGGCTCTTCTCCCTTGATAGTTCAAGTTGTCCATGGCTAACTTTATACTCTAGATGCTTTATTTGGCCCCTAAAAGTACAAATAGCAGCAACACAAGATTAGTATTTCCCACAGCAACATAGACACATTGTTGTGATATTATTTCTAGTGCCTAGAGACACCGCAGACATATATATATATATATATATATATATATATATATATATATATATATATATATATATATATATATACACACAGTATACAGTGGTGTGAAAAACTATTTGCCCCCTTCCTGATTTCTTATTCTTTTGCATGTTTGTCACACAAAATGTTTCTGATCATCAAACACATTTAACTATTAGTCAAAGATAACATAATTGAACACAAAATGCAGTTTTTAAATGAGGGTTTTTATTATTTAGGGAGAAAAAAAATCCAAACCTACATGGCCCTCTGTGAAAAAGTAATTGCCCCCCGAACCTAATAACTGGTTGGGCCACCCTTAGCAGCAATAACTGCAATCAAGCGTTTGCGATAACTTGCAACGAGTCTTTTACAGCGCTCTGGAGGAATTTTGGCCCACTCATCTTTGCAGAATTGTTGTAATTCAGCTTTATTTGAGGGTTTTCTAGCATGAACCGCCTTTTTAAGGTCATGCCACAACATCTCAATAGGATTCAGGTCAGGACTTTGACTAGGCCACTCCAAAGTCTTCATTTTGTTTTTCTTCAGCCATTCAGAGGTGGATTTGCTGGTGTGTTTTGGGTCATTGTCCTGCTGCAGCACCCAAGATCGCTTCAGCTTGAGTTGACGAACAGATGGCCGGACATTCTCCTTCAGGATTTTTTGGTAGACAGTAGAATTCATGGTTCCATCTATCACAGCAAGCCTTCCAGGTCATGAAGCAGCAAAACAACCCCAGACCATCACACTACCACCACCATATTTTACTGTTGGTATGATGTTCTTTTTCTGAAATGCTGTGTTACTTTTACGCCAGATGTAACAGGACACGCACCTTCCAAAAAGTTCAACTTTTGTCTCGTCGGTCCACAAGGTATTTTCTCAAAAGTCTTGGCAATCATTGAGATGTTTTTTAGCAAAATTGAGACGAGCCATAATGTTCTTTTTGCTTAAAAGTGGTTTGCGCCTTGGAAATCTTCCATGCAGGCCGTTTTTGCCCAGTCTCTTTCTTATGGTGGAGTCGTGAACACTGACCTTAATTGAGGCAAGTGAGGCCTGCAGTTCTTTAGATGTTGTCCTGGGGTCTTTTGTGGCCTCTCGGATGAGTTGTCTCTGCGCTCTTGGGGTAATTTTGGTCGGCCGGCCACTCCTGGGAAGGTTCACCACTGTTCCATGTTTTTGCCATTTGTGGATAATGGCTCTCACTGTGGTTCGCTGGAGTCCCAAAGCTTTAGAAATGGCTTTATAACCTTTACCAGACTGATAGATCTCAATTACTTTTGTTCTCATTTGTTCCTGAATTTCTTTGGATCTTGGCATGATGTCTAGCTTTTGAGGTGCTTTTGGTCTACTTCTCTGTGTCAGGTAGCTCCTATTTAAGTGATTTCTTGATTGAAACAGGTGTGGCAGTAATCAGGCCTGGGGGTGACTACAGAAATTGATATTGAAATTGAAAATTGAAATTGATAAACCACAGTTAAGTTATTTTTTAACAAGGGGGCAATCACTTTTTCACACAGGGCCATGTAGATTTGGAGTTTTTTTTTCTCCCTTAATAACGTAAACCTTCATTTAAAAACTGCATTTTGTGTTCAATTATGTTATCTTTGACTAATAGTTAACGGTTTTTGATGAGCAGAAACATTTAAGTGTGACAAACATGCAAAAGAATAAGAAATCAGGAAGGGGGCAAATAGTTTTTCACACCACTGTATATATATATATATATATATATATATATATATATATATATATATATATATATATATACAGTATATATATCAGGAGAGAGCCGGCACTCACGTCAATCGGGTCACAATAGCCTGGGTGCAGGTCCAAGTGAAGAATTAGATACAGCAGCGAAGAGATCCGCACTCACAGGACTTATAGAATTAATCTGGTGTTTATTGAGAAGACTCTTCTCAATAAACACCAGATTAATTCTATAAGTCCTGTGAGTGCGGATCTCTTTGCTGCTGTATCTAATTCTCTTCTCTTCGCTGCTGTAAATTATATATATATATATATATATATATATATATATATATATATATATATATATATAGCCATCCAAGCTACAGAACTAAGACATAAATGATAGTTAAATATGCTGCTACTATAATGCATCATTTCTCAATAATGAATATCATCATAATAAATATAGTTTTTACCTGTTGAAGAAAGGTATTTTAGCATCACAGTATTCAAATCCATTCTTTACGGTTTCATGAAGTTTCAGTTTAATAGATAAATGAACTTGTGAGCCATCTTCTGTCATCTGATAAAAGCCCAGAATTGGTGGCACAGGTACCTACAATGTTTTAAGGTTAGAGCATAATTCAGTGTGTTGTGAGAGCATTAGACAACGGTCCCCAAGGGGGTATCTTTTCAATAAGAATTTAATCCAAGTAAGGCTAAATGAGTCATTAATTCACTGTAATTCATCAATTCACACATGAAACATCTGAAGGTATCCCTGCTGCTATACCATTTGGTCATGTTCAAAGTGTGTTGCATATCAGTTGCATATCAATTGCATGGACATACACTACATATCCTGACAGCAGCAACAGGACTGGTGCAGAAGATCCATGGGTATGGATTGCAGAAGTCAGCATTGGTGTATAAATCTACAAATAAACAGGAACTGAAAGAACAAATTCTGAGGCTATCATCGTTAATGACAGTGCAGTTTTGGAGCAGTACAACAGCCCTTTAACAATGGTACATTAAAACCACAACAAGAGATTTGTTAAAAACTAAAGTGATTTTTTATTACTTGTTACTAAGTTTAATTTTAAAACCAAAGCAGTGATTTATTAACTTCCCTGTCCCTGTGATGAAATCTACTGCAGTAAAATATGCTTCATATTCCTGACTTTGAGACCTGAACTGATTACATAGTTACTTGAAGTCTTGGACTTTTAAAAATATCATAAGGAATTGGAGGGTGAGATCTTAACACTGCCTTATTAATAAAAGAATGCCAATAGATTTTTGTCAATTCACTAGCACTGCTTTGCTGTCAGATTGCCTCAGTAGGAACAGGAACAGCATCACATTGTTTTATGGATAAGAAACATCTACATTGAACTGAAAATTGGCTTTAAAAAAGCTCAGTATTAATGAGTGACATACGTTAAATGCTTTTACTGGGTGAAATTTTAACTTATATTAGCTATATATG
Source organism: Xenopus tropicalis (assembly GCF_000004195.4). Classification (NCBI taxonomy): domain Eukaryota; kingdom Metazoa; phylum Chordata; class Amphibia; order Anura; family Pipidae; genus Xenopus; species Xenopus tropicalis. The sequence continues at coordinate 103,897,513 of NC_030684.2, forward strand.
TGAGTAACAGAAGGGCACTGAGGTACTAGCTGTGTATTAGGTGCCCAGATATCTTCCTACTAGGAAAGCAAAGGGGTACACACCAGTTCAGTTTTCACTGACACAAACCCATAGCCTTTACCTTTCTACAGGGTTTGACTCTCAGGGAAACCCAGGATTTGCAGATACGCAACAGCTGAAAATCCACAAGTCACCCATGCAGCGGAAAAGACGTTAGTAGAAGTAAATATAAATAATGAAGATACACTACAAAAGTGCTCTGAGGCATAAAGAGGCTGTATACCCCCTTTTTTCTACATAAGTTTGATAAATGGGGCTTGTGTTAAACATTCTTCTTGCCTTATTTTTAATTAATAAACATTTGTTATTTCTTGCATCAAAGCATATATAAAATTCACTTTCTAACTCCCTGTCTTATTGCCTGGTTCTTCAGAGGAGTATGAAATAAACCATGACCAGTTCTTTAAAAATCCCTCTGTATAGCGAGTAGGGATGCACCGAACCCACCTGATGGATTCTGGTGAATCCCGAACCGATCGGGAAGGGTTAAAAGTTGGCACGCATGGCGAAAAATTTCCCTCCCTTAAATTTAACCCTTTCCGAATGCTAATTAGCATATGCCTAATACTGCATTCTTAAAGACCCCTTAAATGGGACCTATCAAGTGCTGCTTGTGTATGAATATTTATTTACCTCCTCAATGTTTATGTCTAACTAAATGCATATTAATGAAGACAGATTCTTATATTAGCACCAAGAGTGACTAAGACAGCAGAATATATCAACTTGTGTATGGCCAGATTTAAACTGGCTCATGTGTAATAGGTTATATGCAGAGTGTGAAATCTAAAAATAACAGTTTTTCACAGTGCTAAACTAGGGCTATTGCTTCAGGCAAAAACACTTTTCATTTTGCCTGATGGTATCTCTTTAAAGAAACAGTAACACCAAAAATGTTTTAAAGTAAACAAAATATAATGCAGTGCTACCCTGCGTCGGTTAAAGATGTGTGCATGCTTCAGAAAGACTACTTAAGTTTATAGAATTTCGCTGCTGTGTAGTCATGAGGGCAGCCATTCAAGCTGGAAAAAGGGAGAAAAGGCACAGGTTACATAGCAGATAACAGGTAAGCTCTTTAAAATACATTGGTGTTTTACAGAGCTCATCTGGTATCCGCTATATTACCCACATGGCTACACAACAGCTATGTTTATATGAACCATTGTAGTGTTTCTGAAGCAAACACAACTGTTACCAGTCCAGGGCAACAGTGCTTAATATGTTAATTACTTTGATAATTTTTCATTTGTTGGTGTTATTGTTCCTTTAATGTGAACTTTCCTTTAAAAGCCTATGTGCAATAAGTACAGAACCTGTATCTGTGAGCATTATTTACCTGAGATGTGTAATAGCACAACTGGAACGTATCTGAGGGAGGAATGAAGGGAAATTTGTAGGGTCCATTGAATGCAGAATCATCAGTTAGCGCAACACTGCTTGATATAAGCATAGAAGAGTCAACAGAAGTCACACAGGGATGGACCAGGATATCTTGAAGTGGTGAGCCATTGGCAGGAAGATTCAAGCCCACTATTACATTGGGAGTGATTGCTTCCAAATTGCACTTGAGGGGGGGAAAAATGATGATGTTAATTAGATCTGTTTAAATGCTTAAAAGGCTTTTTATCCACATGTCCACTTACCCAGCACAAGCTTCAAATGACCCCCTGTGGAGTCTGCACATTAAATCAATCAAATGTACTTTTTGCATAATAGTAATAATAATTTACATAGGTCCGTACAAGCTAATAAGTCCTTGAACCACTTTAGGTTGACTGCAATCAAAGAGTCATTATTTTATGTACTGCTGAATAAGGTGGGCCCTGGGAGCTAATATAGCTTGCACAAAGTTAAACAAAGGAGGAACCGGCAGGATGAGAGATGAAATGATTTGGGCTCCCACCATGTTCATTGACCACCACCTGCATAAACATCTGCCTGCCCTTCACTTTTAGCTAAATTCCCTGCCCACCACACCATTTCTGAATACAGTTAATAGAATGCAACTGTAAGCAAACTGTGTAAAAATGTTACAGTCTCTGAAAATGCTTCCTGGCATACAGACAAACAGCACTCAAAAAATCATGCACAGAAAAGACTTCATTTCTTCTGTGTTAATCCTTGCTGTTATTTTGCATCAACTGTGAGTTGACTTTTGTTGGAAATCAAATTACACTTTGCGACCATCAGAAAAGCCTAATTTGTGGTCTTAGTCTTTGTGAACAGAGAGCAAAAAGGAATGTAAGAATTTTTGGACACAATATGAGACAAGCTGTTTTTACATTTCCTTCTGGCTAAAACCAAATAAGCAATATAAAATAGCTGGGGAGGGAGTGAGGGAGGGAGAAAACTGGAAACACCTAATGAAAAAAGACGCTTAGAGACCCAGTTTAATAATTATTCACTGCAGAAATGCATAGGGCTTTTATACCATTTGCCATGGAAAGCAGACCAGGGTAACTTGTTATCCCCTAAGGCACTAAATCTATGATCAGTTCTGGATCTAGGCAAACTACCGCACTTTGGAATACTTGACGGAATCTTTAGTATTAGGCAAACCAAAGCTTAGAGAGGTTATTTTAAAAAGCTCTGTATGACTGTAAGAGGCAATTTTGTATTCAAAGATAATACAGTTTTGTCAGTGGTGCTCAAATTTTAATATGACAATAAAAGTTTGTATTTAGTTCAGCGTCCGTTAAAATCCAAAACAGTTTATTTTTTGCATCTCTTTACTTTCAGAAGCTAGCTTGCTTTTTACTGTTGTTTAATTGTAGGACTATTATGAATATACACTATATTGTTCTTCAAGCATTGCTTTTTTAAAATATTAGGTTTAAGAACTAACTAAGAAAGGTTTCCAAACTTAATGTATACAGGTAAGGAATTTTCTGACTTGCACCTATTGCTAAAACCAACCTATTCCCCTGTCTGGACTTTTTAGACAGTTTTTTTTAGACCCATGCCCAACCAACTCTCCCTAGTGATGTCAAGACAGTACTTATACCACCTTAGGGATTGTGTATGAGTGATCATATTGCCGGCAAGGAGGGGTCCTATAGGAAGCTTAGGCCCTAGTTCTGGTACGCGAGCCCAACCCCACTCAGCACAGTTCTGAATCCCTGAAGCGCTAACACAACCAATAACGTCTGTCGTAGAAAGCGTCTTTTATTGAAACAAGGACTATGCTACTGTTATTTAGTAGCAACTAATGCCCCATAAGCAATTACATGCTGTTCAATACCCTTAGACAAAGCTTGTGCCAAACCGTTTCAATAGGACTGAGTGCAGGGCTTTGACTGCAATGTTATATAGACCTTGCATTTAGGATAACTGTCCTGCTTAAAAATGAACATCCTACCAAGTTGCAGTTTTTCAGCAGACTGAAACAGGATCTCTTGCAGTATTTTCCCTGCATTTTGCACCATCAATTTCTTCTTTGAGTTTACCAAGATGCCCAATCCCTGTTAATGAAAAGCAGCTACATGGCACAATGTTACAACTTTCACTGTGATTATGTGTCAACTATGCATCTGCATAACACTGGCCTGTATGGAAGGGTGGTACAAAAGAAACCATCACACAAAAACAAATATGAAAGCACATTTGCAGCTTGCCCACTTGTGATATAAATCTAACATTTCCCATGCCTCAAAAAGCACCAAATCCACAGTGAAATATGGTAAAATTAACATCATGCTTTTTGAGTGCTTTTAATCAGCAGGTAGCGTCTTGATAAAATAAAGGTATAGGGTCCGTTATCCAGAAAGTTACGAATTATGAGAAGGACATCTAACATAGACTCCATTTGAATTAAATAATTTATAAAAATGTGAATTATTTCTGTTGTCTCTGTAATAATAAAACAGTGCCTTGTACTTGATCCCAACTAAGCTTTAATTAATCCTTAGCAGAGGCAAAACAATCCCACTGGGTTTAGTTTATGTTTAAATTAATTTTTAGCAAAGTATGGAGTTCCAAACCCCAGGTCCTATGCATTCTGAATAACAGGTCCCATACCTGTACAACGAAGAATTGTGCAAAACATAAAATTCAGTTTTTATGAACATACAACCAATGATTAAATACGTATAAAAGAAAAGAAGAAAATTATATAACTGGGTTAATATACTATTCATGTATAGGAGCCAACAAATGTTACTACAGTTATAGATACATTAAAAATAATGTTAGATTTATACAGTGCTTCTCTTCTATAAATAAGTATATATATATATATAAGTACCCATAGCCATACCAAGGTATTGAGCACAGTAAGAGAATATCTTTTTTTTTCATGATTTGGATTTGTTTGCGCTAAAACTTTATTTATTTATTATGCAACAAAATTTTACTATTTCAAAACTGAAAATACTCCAGCTTAAACCTGTTGAGATCATGTAGAAAAAGTCAATGGCAGATTTCCCTTTTAAAACTGGAAGATATTTCTTTGCTTAGGTTTTTGGATTTAGATGTTGGCTTTTGTGCGACAATATGAAAAAGCCGCAGTTTTTGCAACTATTCCCCCCACATGCTTTTTCAGTTCAGATTTTTTATAAATGTCTGGCATTTATTTATTCGAAGTTTCAAAAAACACAAAAGTAAGAATAGTCTTAGTAAATCTGCCTCTAAGTCTGACAGCATGGTAGCTAGCATTAACCGGATTTATATAATAAGCAGGTCTAGAGTGGGATACAAAATAGGCCCTGGCATTTCAAGAACACAGAGGCCTAGACAGTCCCTTACTAGCCCAAAAATTATGGCATCTTACAGCAGAACCTCTGGCATTGGCCAGAACCCACAGATTGCCAATCTGGGCCTATAATTAAAGGACAAGTCAACATAAAATATAATAAATATTTTTTGCCTAATAAATGAAAACATAATTCTAAGCTTTGTAATATACATTCATTACAAATTTGCAATCATTTATGACTTATTTGTATATATAATTGCTATTAGAAGTAGTGTTTGCCTGTCCTTTTCTATTCTCTGCCCTGGTGGCTCTGGCATTTGAAACAAATGCCAGATGCACAAATCAGCAGGCTGACAGACCTGCCTTTCTGGAGGAGACTGATCTTTGCAACACTGTTTAAAAAGTAACAACCAGGAGTTCAGCAACTGCTGTTTTCAATAGCAACTACATTTACACATAACTGTTAAAGCACTAAAGATTTTCAATAAATTCACATTGGCAAGTTGCTTGGAATTACATTAGGCAAAAAATTATTTTTTGGGGTTGAAATGTCCTTTAAGATACGCCTTTGAAGTGCTGTTATTAAAATAGTTATTTGCTCTTACTTAAAATCTTCTTAGGACTCGGTTATATATAGGATAATAAATCTATAAATTCTAGGGATGCTCTGAACCCCGGATTCAGTTTGGGATTCGGGCCGAATCCAGGCTTTTTTTGAAGGATTCGGTTTTGGGTGAAAAATTAGCATATGCTAATTAGCATTTGGAAAGGGTTAAATGGTCAGGGGATTTTTTTTAACCCCTTCCGATCCTAATTAGCATATGCTAATTAGTATCCGGTTTGGGATTCGGCAGAATCTGTCAGGTTGGGTTCGGTGCATCCCTAATAAATTCCAAAATTCATATATGCTTACCTTGCATGATACTGTTCCAAAAACTTGCCATGTGTCACTATCATCGCCCTTGTCATACTGTGTAGATTGTACTTTTTCAGTGATGGAAACATCAATTTGAGCTTTGCCCTTTTGTTTACTGGTTTTCCATGCTGGAGTTTTGCATGTCTGGTTGGCAGAGGTTGCTGAATTATCATGCAAAGCAAACAAATTGGTATCAACTGGCGAACCTAGTGGACAAGCCTGTGTTACCAAAACAGGGAGCTGGGCAAGCCTGCTTGAGACTTCTGTTTCGCTGTTCTGTCCAACACTGATAAACAACATCACTCCAGATACTAAAGCAAAAGCTTCAGATATGCTGTTAATTGTTAGAAGAGGTGGTGGTGGTGTCAGGGACTGTTCAACCAAAGGAATACAGACATATATAAAGTCTGCTTTTTGGACTGCCAAAACAGGCCAAAGTTTTCTTTCTGACACAGACAATGAGTACACATTGGTCTTGTTGATTCGGGAACAATTGTCTCTATATTCCACAAAGTTTTTGTTTTCATCTGTCAGTCCCAGCTCTAGAAGTAATGCTTTAAGCAGATCTTTGTCCTCAGGGATGGCCACATAACTTGCTTTGTTATAAATCTTTGCTCTTTTTTCTACAGTAGGATATCGTCTGCGAATGTATAAAAAAAAAAGCAATTACAAATATTATTGAGAGCACACAAGAGAAAATAAAGCATAGCCTATATGAGCACAAGGGGACATTTACATGTTATGTCA